>NC_081567.1:30876465-31051735 GCF_022355385.1 Mustela nigripes
ATGCCAGGGACCCATTCTTCTCCCCAAACCCAGGGCAGGGGTGGCTGAAGCCCCACTCCACACTGCAAAATCAGCAGCCATATTCACTGCAGCGCTAGTGTCATCTTGGTTCCCACCGGACACGTGGGGCAGCCGTGGACGTAACCGGCTGCAGTAGCAGTATCGGCCAAGCCCAGCCAGGGACCAAGACTCAGGACTCCATACCTGAAACAGCAGCAGGACCATCATCCCTCATTTGGGACAGCCAGGGGGAAGGACTACTGCAGTACCAGCATTGCTGGCAGGGCTGTATCCTTTCTGGAGGTTTCAGGGGAGTGTTTCCTTTTTCCCAGCTTCTAGGAGCTGCCAGAATTCCTTGGCTCATAGCCCCCTTCCTCCGTCTTCAGTGCAGTCATCCCAACCTCTGCTTCCACTGTCCCATCTCTTTCTTCTGCCTCTGACCTTCCTGACTCCCTTTTTGTAAGGACCCTTGTGATTACACTGAGCCCACCAGGATAATCTCCGCATCTGTGAGCTTCTTTTAGCACATAAAGCAACATAGTCACTGGTTCTGGGGATTAATCCATGGATTTCTTTTGGGGGTCATTATCCACCAATATCAACCTCTGTGGCAAAATTAACACAAAAGTGACATTTATACATTATATCCAGCATTCAAGGATACAAGAACCATTCACCAAGGAAAGTTACAAAGTGAGTGTCAGTAACTCTTGACACAGAAATTTTACACAGTATGTTCTCAGATCAAAATAAAATTAAATTAGGTATCAATAAAAGTAAGATATTTTAAAAGGTTCCAAATGTTTGGAAATTAAACACACACTTCTAAATAATTCAGTGGGTCAAAGAACAATACCATAAGGGAATTTATAAATTATTTTCAACTGATGAAAACCAAATGAATGCCTGGGTGGCTCAGTTGGTTAAGTATCTGCCCCATGTAAGGCTCCCTGCTCAGTGGGAGTCCGCTTCTCCCTCTCCCTCTGCTTGTGCTCTGTCTCTCAAATAGTAAAATCTTAAAACAAAAACCAGTACATCAAAGATTATATTATCTGTAGTCAGAAGTGCAATGTCTAGGGGTGCCTGAATGGCTCAGTGGGTTAATGGTATGGCTCTTGGTTTCAACTCAGATTGTGATCTCATGGGTTGTGAGACCGAGCCCCAGATTGGGGTCCATATTCACCATGGACTCTGCTTGAGGTGCTCTCCCTCTGCCCCTACCCCCACTCACACATGCTCATGAACTCTCTAAATAAATGAATCTTTTAAAAAAGATTTTATTTATTTGTCGGAGAGAGAGAGAGAGAGAGAGAGAGAGCGAGCGAGCACAAGCAGCAGGAGTGGTAGGCAGAGCAGGCAGAGGAAGAACCATGCTTCCTGCTGAGCAAGGAGCCCCATGCAGGACTCGATCCCAGGGACCCAGATGCCAGGGACCCATTCTTCTCCCCAAACCCAGGGCAGGGGTGGCTGAAGCCCCACTCCACACTGCAAAATCAGCAGCCATATTCACTGCAGCGCTAGTGTCATCTTGGTTCCCACCGGACACGTGGGGCAGCTGTGGACGTAACCGGCTGCAGTAGCAGTATCGGCCAAGCCCAGCCAGGGACCAAGACTCAGGACTCCACACCTGAAACAGCAGCAGGACCATCATCCCTCATTTGGGACAGCCAGGGGGAAGGACTACTGTAGTACCAGCATTGCTGGCAGGGCTGTATCCTTTCTGGGACCATGACCTGAGCCGAAGGCAGCCGTTTAACTGACGGGGCCTCCCAGGCATCCCTCTAAATAAATAAACCTTTAAAAAAAAAAAAAAAGTGCAATGTCTAATCACCGAGAAGATGCTTAGAAAAAGCAGTGCTTAGAGGGAAATTCATAGCTTTAAATGTTTTCTAGTAGAAAAGAAGATTAAAAATTAATGCTCTTCTCTTAAGCTGGAAAAAGAAGAACAAATCATATCCAATGTAAGTAAAAGTAAGGAAATTATAAAAAACAGAAAAGAGACATGGAAGAGAGAGTAAGATTTTTAAAACCCTAGTCAAGACTGATCAAGAAAAAAAGAAAACAGATTACTGGTATCAGAAATGAAATAGTTATCACTACAGATGTACAAATGTTAAAAGTACAGGAAAATTTTGTCAATAATTTATGTCAACAAATTCAACAACTTAGATAAAAGGGACACATTCCTTGTGAAGATAATTTACAAAACTGATACGAGAAGAAATAGAAAAATCCAAATTGCCCCTTACCTATTAAAGAACTGAATTTCAAGAAAAAATCTTCCTACAAAGAAAGCTCCTTACCCAGATAGTCTTCAGTCATGGATTCTATCAAACCTTTAAGGAAGTAAGAAAATCTTACACAGACTCAAAAAACAGGGGAGAGAATGCTTCCCAATTCATTTACTAAGGCTAGCATAAATATGATGTCAAAGCAAATAAAGACACTACGAGAAAAAAATTCAGTGAATGTATAATAAAGATTATACTTAAATTTTATATAAAAATATTAACAGATACCAAACTCTAATAATACCCCTGCTGAAATATTTTAGACGTGTATACTGCAAAGTGTATTTTGACACAAAAAATATATTAGCACTTGTGAATGCACCAAACATAAAAATGGCTTAGGAGATGAACAGATAGACAAATATATGGCAAAAATATTAAACATATTAAAAAAGTAAAGGTAGAATTTTGGTGCTGGGTATACAAATGTTCACTGTAAAATTTTGTCAACTTTGTTGTAGTATCTGTTCAAAACATTTTATCATGATAAAATTGTGGGAATCACAAATCACCTCTCTACTCTCTTGATGAAAGAAATACAAGTGGCATTTACTTTTGGCCACCTAAGCTGAGCTTCTCCAGAGACAGCATCACAGGACATTCTGAATATAAAGTTTTAAAGCCTTCTTAGTTTGGAAATATAGTTCATATCTTAAAATCCAACTACCTATAACAGTGGGTCAATGAGGCAATTAAAACTATGTGTTGGGACGCCTGGGTGGCTCAGTTGGTTAAGCAGCTGCCTTCGGCTCAGGTCATGATCCCAGCGTCCTGGGATCGAGTCCCACATCGGGCTCCTTACTCGTCAGGGAGCCTGCTTCTCCCTCTGCCTCTGCCTGCCATTCTGTCTGCCTGTGCTTGCTCTCTCTCTCTCTGATAAATAAAAAACAAACAAACAAACAAAAAACTCCTATGTGTTTATACCAACCTTGCAGGCTGCATTACTGGTTAATACATTTGGTTCCAAGCAGTTCTTCTGAGACTGCAATACTGCTTTAATACGTCTTTGAAGTTTTGATATTTTTGCCTAGAAGAAAAAGAGAAAAACAAATACAAAACCAGAGTACTAAATAATATATAGAGAGGGAGGAAAAACTATGTATCTGCCAAAGGAGTCTTGTAAGATTTAGGCATCTACCCAAATAAATGAGAAAATCTTGGGCGCCTGGGTGGCTCAGTGAGTTAAAGCCTCTGCCTTCAGCTTGGGTCATCATCTCAGGGTCCTGGGATCGAGTCCCGCATCAGGCTGTCTGCTCAGCAGGGAGCCTGTTTCCTTCTCTCTCTCTCTGCCTGTCTCTCTGCCTCCTTGTGATCTCTCTCTCTGTCAAATAAATAAATAAAAATCTTTTTAAAAAATGAGAACTTCTTACAGAAGCAACGATTTAAATGTTTGATGCCAGTATGACATACAAGAATGAAAGATAAAAATATCAAACTTTTAATTGAGCCATAATAAAATTAATGTTGGTGGAAACACCAATCAGTGAGTAGCCCTAGGAACATAGAACAAAACAAAAACCCCCAGTTTGAAATACACCATACAAGCTCTAATACAGAACATATTTCGAATTAAAAGAAACTGTCTATATATTAAGCCTATTAAACTGACACAGAACATTGATAACAGAAGAACACGGTCCAAAAGTATTGCTAAAAATATTGCTAATAGCCTCTATTACCTACGGCATAGTACATCAAGCTTGCCGTCAGGGATGATGTGGGTTTGCTTTATTGTTTTCCTTTCCTAACACGTAAAATATCACCAGATTCTACTTGAAATGAAATCAGAAACTTACGAAGAGTTCATCAGCTATGGCTTCATGTTTATTCCTGCACTGTGTCTTCCCAATGCGTTCAGTCAATTCTTTCAGCTTATCATCAAATAGCTTGTGATTTATACTACAGATCTCCTGTCGAATCAAATGTTTGACCTAGAATTTTAAAATAAAAACCAGAACACCCTATGTTTCAAATTTAAAAGCAATTTTATTTTCTACTCCTTAAAAATAGCTTCGTTCTTCTCTGGATTTACTGTAATCGATAAAATATACATTTTTCACATTTTTATGTTTATGTTACCAGAAGTCCAAATATCAAATTTAGTGAAACACACCCAGTATCTAAATATATGGATACATTGGAACATAAATTTATTCTCCCAGTGCTAATTTTTATTTGATACTGTTTCAGTTAATTCCATAATATGTATTAAAGAAAAGGTTAAAGCCTATATTGCATTTGTATTTTTTAATGAGCATAATTGAAACCAAGTATTCCATCAAAAGGAGCTCCACTTATCCAAAAGCCAAAGCCCAGTGAAAATGGTTGGTTGGCCTATAGTAGATATGAAGCAAATTATGAAAGTCTGAGCCTTGACCCAGCCATTAACAAAGCTCTATGACCTTTGGGAAGTCACATCTCTCCGCTTCATCTTCCTTGTCCACATATGGGGAGGTAATACGACATTTTGAACATGTGATGCTCATAGGATTTTTGTAAGAGTATAAAAGGTTAATATTGGAAAGAGCTCCAAAAAATAGAAAATAGGGAATTAATATAAAGGAAATAAATGTGCAAGATAATCTGCTTTACTTGCATAGGTTTTTTTTTTAGGGGGTGACTTTTTTATTGCTAAAATGGAGGGAAGTCAGGACTAATTAGGTAGTGACTAATGCTATTTGGTATAATGCACACTGTTATAACACCGTGTAGTAGTGATCACATGAAACATTAATGCATTTCATTATCTGGCTGTGTTTTAGAGAACAGACGGGACTGTTTTCAGAAAACATAATTAATCTCAATGCCCAATGATATGAATAGCTCCCCTGAGCCATCTATTCAGAAATATCCACTGTAATTTTTTGCTGAATTGGTACTCTCCAGTAAGCTGCTTTTGTAACATAGTAGGTAATGTCTCTTAATAACAAAACCTGTCATGATACACCCAAAGTATTTATTAGCAGTATTTGTATCCTTCCCCTAAATTCCTGCTTCTCGGTGTTTGAAATTGGAACACAAAGTTTCTAACTCTTTTATACTGGTAGTCATTGGGATGATTAGGGGTATTCAGCAATTTTGATTATTCCCCAGGTTTTTCCTTCTCATTTTCAATTGTTCTTGCTTTTCAACATTATCATCTACTTGATTTTTTCTGTAATGCTTAACATTTCTTCAGTGATTTCTCAACATTAGACATGATCACCATTTTTACTGTCAAACTTTCAAATATTTGATTCAACTAGTAAGTGCTCAAAATAACATACTGTTTTTACTGACAGGTGACACCTGTGACCCATGTGTGTTTCTTATGGATTACTACAGGCTTGCCAGTTCAGTGGCTGGGCTCAATATGTAAAGCTCATACTCAGCTGAGTCTTGGAGAAACTTTCTAAATATTTTGAATGTGGAAATACTGTTTTGCTAACAAGCAGAGATCACACAGGGTTTATGAAACTTCCCTGCTAACACATGGGGTATTTGTTAAAATCACAGATTTCTAGGCCCTACCCCGGATTCACCAAACAGAATTCCCTGGAAAAAGGCCTAGAAACCTAATTAACAGGTACCACCGGTAATTTTTATTAGGTAAGTTTGAGAAAAGAGTAGCCTAAAACAACAGTCTTCAACTATCAGTGAGCTCAGTAAGCCACAAGTTAAACAAGTAAGTACTCTGGGTGATTCAGATGGAGGCAGACTCTTAAAACTTGGTTATTTAAAAGGACTAAATCTCCATCCATAGGTTGTTCCTTCTGGTTAGAATGGACATGTGTTCTCATTTAGTGGCAGTGTTAGGAAGGAAGACACAATAGAAGGAAGAAGGAAGGAAGAAGACACAATAGAGGAAGACACAATAACCTCCACCAAATACCTCGTAAATGTCTTCTGGTGATGGTACTGTGTCCAAAATTATGGTAGCTGATGGAAATCCTAGGTACAATCTGCAGTTGGCAGTGAAAGTAGCCTAAAGATTGGAGAAAGACTAGCAAGTATATATTTTCAATCTGCCTCACCTTTCTAAGATGGTAGGTAGAGTGAGTAACATGGACTTTCAAGAAAAACTCCTCCACTTCAGTTATTTAATTGGAATCAACGAGGCCAAGATCCTTATAAAAACCTTAAAAAAGAACAGTCAACGGCTCTGGGACTCTTAGGGGAACAATAATGTCAGAATGGTAGGCCTATTCCACTGGGATTTAAACTAAAAAACAAAACAAAACAAAACCACAAAACAAAACCCAAATAGATGTGGTTTAGAGAGTTAACTGCACAGGAATTAAAATATCAAATGATGGGAAGCTAGCTATTTGGAGATAGGTAAAACCATAGTAATCAGCTAAAAACCAAGATGTCTCTGAGGATGTGTGAGAAACTTCGCAGACGGGGAAGGTGGTGGTTGAGAAAACAAAATAAACCACATTCCTCAAACCTTGTTGGAGGGACCATTTTCTCTGTCAACTCAGACTAAGTGTTTTGTGAGACAAATTATAGTAATGAATGAAAAGTGTGATTTTTCCATGCCGGTGACACCAAAATACTCAAAGATTAAATGTTGTCTTTATATGTCCCTATCAGAATTTATTTCTAAATTCAACTACTAATCAATGGGAATAAGACACAGCTGGAATCCCCAACTTCTTTCTTAAGCTAAATCTATGCTCTCCATAATTCTGCTACCCCTTTCCTGCCAATAACACAATATTTACATCTTTTTAAATTAGCGTTTTCTTTGGTCTTCCTGGAAGAAAAGACAAAGTAGAAAGGGAAAAACTGCTGACTCACCTTTCATGCTGGTTCTGCATGACTCTTTCAAAAAGGTTTCCACTTAATTATTATGTGAATACATATTCATATAATATGTAACTATATAACTGTAATGGTCTGCTTTAGAAAACAGTAGTGTTTCTGTTTCTGAAACAGCAGGATGGTTTGGCTTCAGACATTTGGGTCCATTATATAATGTTGATAAGACATTAATCTACCACGTAATAACTTTCAGTTGAATAATTCTAGTGGTGGTAAAATAGCAAAACATGATCATTAAAACAGGTCCTCATTACAGGACCTATTAAAATTGAAGTTCATTACACTTAAACTCAAGAGTTGATCAAACATGGGAAGTTGTCTGACAATGAAATAAAACAGGGCGAAATGTGCATTTGATGATGCTATAAAGTGAAGTATCAGAAAATCCAACCTCTCTCTGTAAACCTGGAAGTTAGGGCAAGTAAATCCGAATGCAGCAGGACTTCTGGTTGTCTGAGTCTATGAAGTAGAGGTCAGTTGTGACGAGATACACAAATGGCTGTAGCTGCAGATCAGAGGACCCCAGGACCAGAACAAAAGAGACTGAATTATTCAGCAAAGTTTCAGGTCATGCAGTGTCTGACTTTCTGGGAGATTTAAATGTAATAGTGACTAAAAAGTCCATTCTCTTTCTACTATAGCACTCTACCTGACATGATTCTCTAGGTTACGCTGTATATGTGTTAGTAATGTAAACAATTATCTTTCTTTAATACCTCTATCAGTTGATTCAGTTTTCATGCATCACCTTTGCACCAAGTGAAAATCTTCTGTACTAAATCATCGTGATCAATGAACTTTAATCATTTTATACTAATCAGAAGTTTCTGAAGCAAATATATAAGCACCAGTGTTTTACCTGTTCCAGCAATGCTGTTTGCTTTTCCAGAGCTACACAAATATTTTCATTAATTTGCTCTGAAGTTTTCACGCGCTTAACACTTTCTTTGCTTTCTGAAAACATCCTCTTCTTTTGATTATGGCCTTGGGGAAATGAAAAGATCAGAAAGTAAAAATATTCCTTCTAAGGAAGGATTTGGGAATTCTCTAATCCAGGGACTCTTTAAGGAAACAGAAAAACTAAAATGTGACCAAGGAAGCATTTTTTAGAAATAAAATTGTCTAAAAAATGGTGATAAACCTAACCTTAAAAAAATTATTATCTTAGGTTCATAGGTAGGATTCTGGTATCGATACACCTCCCTTTCAACTTTATTTAATACCTATTTAATTCTGACAAAAACTGAATAACTTATAGCACTTAGACCTCTAGTTACTTAAGTGTTCTCACATTATTTTTATATAGTTACTTAGGCAGTATGACATATTTTTAATAGGTGATGCTGTTATTTTTAAGCAATTTTAAATCTATCTTGTTAAATAATCACTATGTAGCCTAGACAAGAACACAAATAAAGTTTATCCTATGAAATGTTTTTTCTTATGTATCTTATATATATATCTCTTATATATCATTAACTTACAAAAAATATTCTACTTTGAATGAAATTTATTTTTTCTATTTTAATGATTTCATAAGTCTAGAATTTCATTGGTTAACTATTTGATGTTTCTGTCACTCCAAGCCTACATGTATGTATGTTTACATATATATACATATATATACATATTATCTATCAGCTTACACTTGGCATATGATACAGGTCAATTCTATGGAAAGAAATGAGTTTACCATAATTAAAAAAACTCACTCTTTCAGCTAGCCTCCTTATTAATATAATAAATAAAACTTCAAAATCAGAAGACATGAGGATGAAATAAACAATTGCCGTAAGTCACACTTTGATTTTCTGTACTCTCAAGGGAAAACGACTGATTCTTTGGAAGAATTTAGTTCCCTTCAGATATGGAGGACACCTTTTCCCCCTCCTCACCCTAAATGGTCTGGAAACAAGATACTCCAAAACAATTATTGTCATCATTTACTTTTTTCCTGGCTTTATATACTCTATGGTTTCTGTATCTGAGGCTAAAAAAAATAAAATAAATAAAAAATAAAAATCCCAAAAGGAAAGTTGACTGTGACTATTTTAGTTTCCCCAAAAGATGCTTAAGTATACACTTACTGTTATTACTATCAGCGTCAAGTGCTGACAGCCGTGTTGAGTCTATACTTTCAGAATTTGAAATGTTGGAATGACAGGTTCTACGGGATTCTTCACTTTTCAAAATGTTGGTAGCACAGTTAGTGGAAAGGACTGAATTCACCAACTTGGGTATTTTATCAACAGACACAAAACGGGTATCTGAACTTAAAATGTCACCTTGTCTTTTATCACACAACTCAGAATTGGAATTTGTTTGTAAATAGGAAACTATCTTGTCAATTCTCTTATCATCCAAAGTATTGTTTACTATAGTTTTGGGCATTTGAACCATACCGCTCAATATGTTAGATGGACAGCAAATGGATTTCAGATTACAATCTTCTTTGTGTTGTTCAAAACAGGATTTTGTTACATCTGTCTGACATTCAGTATCATTTTCAGAAGTGTTCTGTGAATCTTTTGCCTTTTGTGTAAAAAGTTTCTTGGAAGATTCTACTGTTTTACTTGGCTTTTGGTAAGGGCACACAACTTGTTCTTCAGTGTATTCCAGTCTTGTTCCTGAATCAACAATTTCTAGTGGTTTCATTACTTTTTGAGAAGATGCTTTACTTTCCTCTGAGCATACTGAATTTTTGTTAGAGTCCAATAAAGAAGCATTTTCAGAATGTCCACGTTTGCTGTTTATGACACCAGTACTTGAATTCTGATTACCACTTGACACATTACTCCCATTTGCTGTTTTCAGTGCTTCGGCATTCTTTGACTTATTCAGCATTTCCACTTGCTTCCGGCAACTTGCAGGCATTGTCTTTTTGGCTTTTAGTATCTTCCGCTTACTTCTATCTGGACTTGCCATCTTTTATACCCTAGAATTTAAAATGTCACATTTAAATGCACTTCTCTAACAGACAAAAGCTTATTTATTTGTAATATTAATGTTCAGATTATTTCTAGAGATTTAGATAATTATTTTTCTTGAAAATTACATCCATTTTCATGGGTCACTGAAAATGTACAGGTAATTTTAATTTTTTTTCGATAAATCTATTCTATATAAATTCACACTTTATATCACCAGTAAGCCTCTACTTGATACTAAGCCTGTTCATTTTATCTGGCCACTTTTTGTATCACCTCACTGCCATAACCATTAAAGTCTGGTTTCAATTATCCAAGCAGGCCATACCTTACATAACCTAAAGATTTAATTGCATTTCTTCATAAAAACAAAACTCAAGGTTTTGTGAAGAGTTTTGCATTTCTACACCTAGTGGCACCTTCATAAAGCTTTCCTAATGTTAATTTTTTCATTTATCACTATATCTTACTTGAAGCTTTCCTTTATTATATCTTTTTAATTTACCATGTCATTTGATCAGGAACAGTTCTAAGATTTGTGAGACCTGAAATTGAAGTGAATATTTATTTAGAACAAGAAAAAAAATCACAAAAAATTCAAATTTTAGAAACCTGTCTGTCATGTCTAGGAGCGTCTGGGTGACTCAGCTAGTAAGCACCGACACTCAATCTCAAGGTCATGAGTTCAAGCCCTGTATTGGGCGCCATGCTGGGCTTGTAGCCTAACTCTGAAAAACAAAAACAAAATTAAAAGAAAATCAAAAATCCAAAAAATTTTTCTTAAAAATGAAAATCAAAAATCCAAAAAAATAGCATACCTTCATTAATTAAGGGCCTGACTCAATATAAGGTTTTTCCCTCTAGGACTACATATTTGATTGCCTCTTCATGAACACAATTTTTGCAGTATTTCCCATAGAGAGAATGAACAAAAAAAGTTTTTCTTCTGGCATGGTTGATTAATTTTTTTCTTTTTAAGTATGCTCCATGACCAGCAGTGTGGAGCCCAATGAAAGGCTTGAACTCATGACCCTGAGATCAAGACCTAAGCCCAGATCAAGAGTTTTGAGTTTATACTTCTATTACTTTTTACATTAATTTCATTATAAATGTGATGTGTAAACAACCAAGTTTTATTCTGCTTACTTTTGAGCAAACTACAGAGTTTTCTAACATGTCTTCACACATATCCCCAGACTCATTCATAAAACTGTGTATAGCAGTAATTCATACAATGTTAATGGCATCATAATGATCCATTGGGCCAGTATAAAAAAAGGTACTTATCTGGTTCTCTATAAAGTATATTTGAGTCACTTCAGTTTTCTTTTTCTCACTAATATTACTGCTATGACTACTGTTTCAAGGAGCATGTCTACAAATATTTTTTGAGTGGATTTGTTGGGTAGCAATAAGATACGCAAATGTTCAAATTCTCAAGATAGTTAAATTATTTTCCAAAGCAGGTGTACTAGTTTACATCCCTATGGGCAATGTTTGAGTTACCACATTATCCACATGCTCTCAAGCCTTTGGTGTTGTCAGACTGAATTTTTACAAATCTACTTGGATATAGATAAATATCTCACAGTCTTAATTTGCATTTCCCTAACTAGTAGCATCTTCCTATGTTTATTAGCTATACATATTTCCGTATCTGCTAAATTCTTGGTTTCGTCTTACTTATTTTGTTTTTGATTGGGTTATCTTTTCTCATTTACTTTTTAAGAGAACTTATTATGAATAATAATCCTCTGTCAATCATTTGTTGTATGAGTTACAAGTATCTTCTCTCATTTGTGGCTTGTCTTTGGATCTTCCTAATTTTAATATAGAGAGATTTCTTTTTTTTTTCTTTAATGGCTAAAGGTTAATCTCTCTTGAGAAATCCTTCCCCACCTCTAGGTAATATGTGAAATAGTGAGGCCGACTGGTGGTACAGAAACCTTCTGATCTAAGTTATCTCAGGACACAGACCTGCACCACTGTTGTGCAATTATAAAAAATACATAAAAGCAGACATGAGTGAATCTCTGGTAGGAATACTTGCTCAGAGAAAATTATTTTTAAGTTTACAAACATGAGAAAATTGGTCATAACAGCATACAACTTGTTAGTTGGTAAAACCCAGGGCACTATGGAGAGGTCTTTCACTTGGAAAACCTCTGCATTGGTATGCTTAGGGAAAAATAAGTAAAACTTCCTGTAAAAGGGAAGTTAAATACTGGTAACTGCCTAAAAGACAAATGACAGTTTACATATTTTAGAGAGGTTTAGTGAAATTTATTATTGGGAGAATAAAAAGAAAAAGACAGTCTAACTGGGGATCCCTGCTATCATCAGAACTTCTGATTTTCTCCAGCCAGCTTGAATCCTTTGCTGTCAAATAAGCAACATGTCACACAGATCTTTAGAATCATGGTACTGTCCAGCAGCACAAGGTAGGAAAGAGAAGTCATCTATATTTTCTCAAGTTTTAAAGATCTGTCTTTCATAATTTAAGTCCTTAATCCATCTAGAATTGATTTCAAAATATACTGAGAAGAAGGGATCTAATTTCATTTTGCCCTCAGGTGTATAATTAATTGTTAGACCGTATCCTGTTAATTTTGAACTTTAAAAATGTTATCATTCATTTATCTGATGATGTAAATCTTGCTGACCATACTGTTGTCCATCCCATCAATTTTAGAGGTCTCTTGTAAGTTATTGAAAATATTTTTAGCCTAATGAATCTTTTAATAGAATTTAATCCATTTACATTTAATATTGCCACTAAAGCTTTAACTTATACTTGGTGTTATGCCTTATAATTTTCACAGCTTTTTGCTATTATATTTTACTTTCTATTGGTTGTTATCTCTACATTTTACCCAAACATGAAAATGTCCTTTTTATATGGTCTACATATGCTTCACGATTCCATGAATTCTAGTATATTTAGAAGTTTTCTAAAAGCATTTCAGCCAGGGCACCTGGGTGGCTTAGTTGGTTAAGTGACTGCCTTCGGCTCAGGTCGTGATCCTGGAGTCCTGGGATCAAGTCCCACATCAGGCTCCCTGCTCAGCAGGTAGTCTGCTTCTCCTGCTGACCTCTCTCCTCTCATGCTTTCTCTCTCTCTCTCTCAAATAAATAAATAAAATCTTAAAAAAAAAAAAAAAAGCATTTCAGCCAATGTTTCAGTAACTACTGAAGAGTAAAACAAGATTATTTAAATATATATTATCTTAAAGTGTTCAAGGGATACCTGGCTAGTTCAGTCAGAAAAGCACGTGACTCAGTCTCTGGGTTGTGAGTTGGATCACCACATCAGGTATAGAAATTACTTAAGTAAACAAAAAGGATTTGAACTTTACATCTCAGATTTTACCTTACTTTTATGTTAGATATACTTCCAAGAATAATTTTGGATATTTAAATCTACTTCAGAGCCAAAACAGGCTATTATTAATAAATCTGCTATAAACATTTACTTGTAAGTTTCTGTGTGATCATTTCTCTTGGTTATATGCCTATATGGAACTGCTGAATCATACTGTAACTCCATATTTAGCCTTCTGAGGAACAACTGTTTTCAAAAACATCTGGACCAATTTACATTCACAACAGGAGTGTATGAGGGATTTAGTCTTAATTTCTTTATCAACACTATTAGGTCTTTCCAGTAGAGTCATCTTGGTGAGAGTGATGTGGTACGTCACTGTCATTTTGATAAGCATTTCCTTGATGGTTAATGATGCTACTTATTGGCCACTTGTCTTATTTATTCAGATCATTTGCCCACTTTAAAATTGAATTATTTGCCTTTTTATTATTGACTTGTAAGAATTATATATATATATTCTAGATTTCAATCCCTTTTCACTTATGATTTGCAAACCTTTTCTCACATTCTGTGGGTCTTTTCTACTTCTTGGTCATATGCTTTGAAAAATTACAGTTTTTCATTTTTTAGAAGATTTACTTATTTATCTTAGGTAGGGTACAGAGGAAGAGACAGTCTTAAGTAGCTCTGAGCTGAGTGTAGAGACCAACAAGTGGCTGTCTCATGACACTGAGATTACAACCTAAGGTGAAACCAAGGATCGGAGGCTTAACTGACTGTGCCACCCAGGTGCCCTAGTTCTGTGTTTGTAGCTTGAGCTTTTGGAGTCACATCTACGAAACCACTGCTTAATCCAAGGTCGTGAAGATTACTCCTGTTTCAAAGTTTATAGCTTTGATCCATTTTAATAATTATAAACAGTGTGAAGATCATTCATTTATTGTTTTATATGTGGATAGTTGTTCCGGCACCATTTGAAAAGGCTACTCTGTCCCGCAGTGAATTGTTATAGCACTCTTGTCAAGACCAATTAATTTAAATCTTAAGGTTTACTTCAGGATTCTCAGTTTTATCCCACTGATATGTAGGTCTCAATTACTATAGCTTTCTGTTTAGTTTTAAATTTAGGATAGCAGTCCTCAACTTTGTTTTTGAGGATTGTTTGGGCTATTCTGAGTTCCTTAAATATGTATGTGAATTTCAGGATGAGATTAACAATTTCCACAAAGAAGCCTACTCAACTTTGATAGGGATTTGTTGAACCTAGATAGATCAATTTAGGGTGTCTGGCTACCTCGGTTTTATCAAGTACTCTGATCCAAGAAAATGGAAGTCTTTCCATTTACCTCAATATTTAGTTCTTTCAAAGGTGTATTGTAGTATTTAGAGTTTTGCACTTCTTTTTGATACTGTTGTAAATGAAACTATTTTTCTTGATTTCATTTTTGGATTTTTTCATTTCAAATACATGGAAATACAATAGAAAACTATATTCATCTTGCATGCAACATTGTTGACCTTATTTTTATCTCTAGTTTTTTTTTGGGGGGGGGGGGGGGGTGTTCCTTAGGATTATCTACAAACAAAAGCCTGTCACATGTCAGTAGTTTTATTTCTTCTTTCCCAGTCTTGATGCTTATATTTAATTTTTCTTGCCTATTCTGAACAGAAATATATCAGAGGTGGCAAAAGTTGACATCCTTGTCCTGTTCTAACTTAGGGAAAAAATCTTTAGTCTTTAACCCTTCTGTATGGTGTTAGCAGTGGATTTTTCACAGATTACCTTTATCAGGATAAGGAATTTCCCAATTATCTTTACTTTGTTCAGTATTTTTATTGTAAAGGAGCATTATATTTTGTTAGAAAATATTTTAGCATCTATTAACAAAATCATATGGCTCTGTTTTCTATTCTATTGATCTGGTAGATTACATTAATATATTTTTGGATGTGAAATCAGCCTTACATTCCTGGGATAAGGTCATGATCACAGGGTCATGGGATCGAGTCCCAGGTTGGGCTCTGTGCTCAGCAGAGAGTCTGCTTGGGACTCTCTCCCTCTTCCTCTCACTTGGCTCCTACCCCCCTTTCTCAATAAATAAATAAAATCTTTTTTTAAAAAGCAGAGCTAGTTTGACAAAACAGATTAGAAAACAACACTATAGTGATCCCACTATATGCTGTCTAAGAGACTCAGCTGAGATCTAAAGACACAAGTAGATTGAAAATAGATAAAAATATATATTCCAGGCAAACAGCAACTGAAAGAGAAGTGGGGTAGCTATAATCATATCAGACAAAATAGATTTGTAGTCAAGAACTTTTGCAAGCGACAGAGAAGGACATGATATATTGATAAAAGGGTGAATCCATCCAGAAGATAGAACAGCCATATACATATTTCTGGGATAAATATCACATAGTCATGGTGTATAATCCTTTCCCTGGGTTGCTGGATTTAATTTTTTAGTATTTTGCTGAAGATTCTTGCATCTATATTCATAAGAGATACTGTTCTGCAGTTTTCTTGTGAGGTCTTTGATTTTGTTTTCAGAAGAATACTGGCCTCCTGGCCTCACAGAATGATTAGGGAAGTGTTTCTTCCTCTTCTGTTTCTTAAAAAAAAAATTGCAAAGAATTGGTATTTTGGGGGCACCTCGGTGGCTCAGTGGGTTAAGCATCTGCCTTTGGCTCAAGTCACGATCCCAGGGTCCTGGGGCTGAGCCCCACATCAGGCTCTCTGCTCAGTGGGGAGCCTACTTCCCCCCCACCCCTGCCTGCCTCTCTGCTTGTGATCTCTCTCTCTCTCTGTCAAATAAATAAATAAATCTTTTAAAAAAAAAAAGAATTGGTATTTTTTTATGTTTTGTAGAATTCAACAATATAGCCATCTGATACTGGCCTTTTCTATGTTCTAATTCAGTCCCTATACTTGTTATAGGCCTGTTCAGATTTTCTATTTCTTCTTGGGTCAGTTTTGGTTATTTGGGTCTCTTTAGAAATTTGTCTATTTCAACCATTTATTTGATTGGTATGAAGTGAATTGTTCAATTGTTCTATAGTATTCTCATCAATTTATTTTTTTTTTTTAAATTCTGGAAGGATGGTAGTAATGCTCCCTCTGTCATTCCTGATTTCAGTTATTTGAGTCTCTTTCATATTCAGTCTAGGTAAAGGTTTGTCAGTCTTTTTGAAAAACAACTTTTGGGTTCCTTGATTTTCTGGGTTTTTTTTTTTTTCTTAATTTTATTACTTTCTGCTGTAATCTTTATTATTTCCTTCATTCTTCTGACTTAGGTTTAGTTTGCTCTTCTTTTTGTAGTAAGACTAAAGGTCAGGTTATTGACTTGAGATTTTATTTCTTTATTATTTATCCTTTTTAAAGTAGGAGCCCCATGCTGGGCTTGAATTCAAAACCCTGAGATCAATACCAGAGCTGAGACTGAGTTGGACACTCAACCACCCAGGTACCCCAAGACTTTCTTTTTTAAAATAGGTGTCCATCACTACAAGTTTCCTGCTTAAGAAAAAAATATTTGAAAGCGAGAGAGAGCGTGAGCGCACACAAGTAGGGGAGAGGGAGAAAGAGCATCTCAAGCAGACTCCCTGCTGATTGTGGAGCCGCTGCTGGGCCCCAATCTCATGATCCTGAGATTAAGACCTGAGCTGAAACCAAGAATTGGACGTTCAGCTGACTGAGTTATCCTGGCTCCCTGACTACAAATTTCATTCAAACAACTGCTTTAATTTCACTTCAAAGTCTTGGAATGTTATGTCATTAAGTATTTTTTAATTTCTCTTGAGGAGTTTCTTTGACCCATAGGTTACTTAGCAGTTCTTTAATTTAGGTACAGTAGTGAATTTCTCAAATTTCTTCTTGGCACTGAATCTTAATTTCATTCCACTGTAGTCAGAGGATGTACTTCATTGATTTCAATCCTTTTAAATTTGCTGAAGTTTGTTTTATGGCTTAGTATGTCTATATCAGAGAATGTTCTATGTACATGAGAACAATGTGTTATTCTGCTGTTATTTTGACTACATGATGTCTCCTAGGTCTACTTGGCTTTCAGTGTTACTCAAATCTTTACTGATCTCCTGCCTAGTTTTCTATCCATTATGAAAGCACTGTATTGAAGTCACCAACCATTATTACTGAATTGTTTATTTCTCCCTTCAATTCTTGTCAATATTTGCTGTATGTATTTTGGTGCTGCTATTGGGTGTATATAATATATACATACACACACATATATGGACATATATGTAATTGTTCCAACTTCCTCAGGGACTAGTCCTTTTATATATATATATATAAAATATATGTATTATATATATAATTTTATATATTTATATATAATTTTATATTTATATAATTTTATATATAATACATATAAATAATTATATATTATATATATATAATTATATATTATATAATATATATATATTTGACAGAGAGGCAGGCAGAGAGAGAAAGGGAAGCAGGCTCCCTGTTGAGCAGTGAGCCCAATGCAGGGCTTGATCCCAGGACCCTGAGATCATGACCTGAGCTGAAAGCAGAGGCTTAGCCCTCTGAGCCACCCAGGCGCCGGAAGGGACTAGTCCTTTTATTATAAAACATCCCTCTTTACCTTTAGTAAAATTTTTATTCTAAAGTCTATTTTGTTTGACATCAGTATAACCACTCAATTTCTTACGGCTGCTCTTTGTACGACAGATCTTTTTCTATCTTCTCACTTTCAACATTATTTATATTTTTCAAACTAAGGTGTATCTCCTGTAGACAGCACATACTTGGATGCTCTTTTTCCTCCAGTCTGAAAATCTCTTATGTGACTAGATCGTTTAATCCATTCATATTTGACATTATTGATAGTTCAATTTATGTCTACATTTTACTTTATAAGCCTTGTATCTTTTGATCCTCTATTCCTTCCTTTAATGCCTTAGGTATCAGCTTAAAATGCTTTACAAGTGGCATTTTAAAATTTCATACTTATGGCGTACCTGGGTGGCTCAGTTGGTTTAGCATCTGCCTTAGGCTCAGGTCATGATTCTGGGGTCCTGAGATCAAATCAAGCACTGGACTGAGATTCCTGCTCAGCGCAGAGTCTGCCTCTTCCTCTCTTTTACCCTCCCTACTTGTACTCTTCTTACAAATTCATTCTCTCAAATGAATAAAACATTTTTAAAATTTCACGTCTACCTATTACAGAGAAATATAAGCACTGTTTTAACTGATCACATCTCCAATTAAGTCATCAGATTCACTTGTTTGAATTTTCTATGAAGGCAATGTCATGATTTTTCTTGTTAATCCTTATTTTTTTCTTTTCTTGTCTTACTACATTTAGAACCTCCAGTATATGAGTAGGTATGCTGTTAGTGCACATGCTTTCTCATCACCAAACTTGGGTAAGGTGTGGTATTTCATTATACCACCACTAAATATGATTTTTGTAATAATTTTTAGAGATACACTTTATTAGATTAATAATTATCCTTTCATTCCCAGTTAAGATTTTACCATGATTGTGTTTTCAAGTTAATCAAATGTCTTTTCATATGTACTTAGAAGAGCACATAATCTCTTTTTTCTATTAATTTGCATCATGTTGATATTTTAAAATATTAATGTAGCTTATTCCTAGATACTCTTCCATGTTCTGGATTCAATTTTTAGTTCAATTCAATTGAATTTTGTATCAGTATTAGGAGAGAAAAGCCTATAATTTTCCTTTATCATGTTTTGACACCAAGGTTATGTATGGTGGCCCCATAAAACTGGAAATTCTTTCAGTTTCTTTGCAAATGGTATTACTTCTTCCTTAAAGGTTAGAAATAATTCACCATAATGCCATCTGGGTTTGGAGTTAACTTAGCGATGATAAAGCTTTTCAGTAATAACTGAATTTTTAAAAATGGACACAGGACCATTCATATTTTCTACATCTGTTACCTTTAGTTGTTTTTCTTTCAACAGAATTTCACATTTATGAAGTTCTTCATTGTATTCTCTAATTATATTTGTAACATTTGCAAGATCTGTAGTACTTTTCTTTTTAGAATATATATGGGGGTGGTGGCAGCTCAGGCCAGGCTCAGCCTCCAGATGTCTTAGCGCCTGCACCAGCTTCTTAGCGCATCTGGGCAGATGTCAGAAAGGTGGCATCAGAAATATATTGGCACCCACTGGCACTGGAAGTTGGTTTTGCAGCAAGCCTGGCACCAGTGGTTCAGGAGGCTAAAGTCACTCTGGCCCATGGCTGCCTGGCACAGGGACTCTGTCAGCTGTTGTTGCTCCCACCGCTCCTTCTTTTCCCTTGTAGCCAGCCAGGCTTCACTGAGCCTTGTGTAGTGATCTTTCTAATCTTGATATCAGTGATTTCTTCATCATTCTTACTAGAAATTTATCCATTGAATTAGTGTTTTTAAAGCACTGACTTCTGGCTTTTCTGACTTTCTCTTGTACTTAGTGTTCATCATTTCCTTTTGGCATTTTAATTCCATTTTCTTCAGGCTTGATTTGTTGTTCGTTTTCCAGCTTGAGATGAAAATGCCGATCTTTAACTTTCAGTTCCTTTCCCCTTCTCACTTTGCATTTAAAGCTGTAAAATTTTCCTCTAGTTCTGCTTTAGTTGAATTATATACCTTTTGATAAACCCTACCTCAATTTTAATATTTGGTTCAAACTTTTTCCCATTTCCATTACAATTCCTTCCATCACTTGTGAATTATTTAAAACATTCATATCCAGGCAATTGCAGATTCCCATTTATATTTTTGTTGGAAGTTAGCTTAGTTGCACTGTAGTCAGAGAATATCCTCCCAAGTGATTTCAGTCTTTTATTTGTTGAGGCTAGCTTCATGGCCAATTTTTCCAAAAGTTCCACGTATACTTGAGCAGAACATGTCCTTCAACACTGTTGGGCGTGGTGGTGTTATACGAAAATGCCAACAAGTTCAGATTGTTTTTAGCTGTGCTGTTCACAACCTTCCAGCTATTCAAAACATTGATTGTGGGTTTGTCTATTTTTTTTTATTTAATCATTGTGCTTTTTTTTTTATATATAGTTTGAAGCTTTGAGTAGATACTGATTTGAGTTTATTCCTAGTGATGGACTGGTTTTCTTCATTATGAAATCTCTCATAATGCTTCTTGTTGAGACGGTTATCTTAATACATGTAAGCACTAAACAAATGGCAATTCTTGTTATATTTTTTTAAAAATCCAGTGAACCAGATCTTTACTTTACCTTTACTAAAAGTGAAACTTAAAAAAAAACCAGCCAGAACTAGGTTATATAACTTGTTCCAGGAAACACAGTTTGGAGCCAGCATTTAAACTCAGGATCTTAAGACACAAAGAAATCTTGTACCACAAGTACAAATCAGGTAAGCAGTTATGAAGAGACAGGGTCATCTTCAGAGGTATATAAATAATCAACAAAATGACAAAACCTGATCATGTGCCAGGTGATAATCTCATGAGAATAAACTAATCCTTATTCCTCTAAGTGGTCCATGGGCCAGCTGCCATCAGCCACCTTCTAAAAGTGCTAGTACAATTTTGCTTTTAATCTTTTATCAATGGAATACCATAAAATGAAACATTATAAAGTGCTCATAATGAAAGGAAGTAGATGCTTATCAGCACTCCTTAATGTCTAGTGGCAGTCAATTTTAACTAATTTAGCAACTTGGTTTTTTTTATTTAATAGATCAGCATTTTAAAGTAATATGTTCACACTAGTTGTTACAAATTCTAACCATTATCAAATTTCTATACTTACAGATGAAATTTAGCTCTCTATACCTTTTTATCAGATTTGTAGCTAAATCAATATTTAACTTGTAACAGGCAAGTATTTTCTACATAATCAGACTAGCATGATTGGATTAGCTTTCCTATATTTTCTTTTTCCTGAAGCTATTGAATTTTATCTTATCATTTCCTATAAACCTTTCACTGTTTTAATTCATCGGAACTGTCATCTATCGGTGTTTCCCCTTTTTCCTCATTCCTTCAAGGTCATGTTTAAAGATCACCTCTTTAAAAAAGCTTTCCCTCAAGAGAACAACTTTATCTGAATACCCTATTACAAACATTTATTTATAGTGATGAGCTTTAAGGGCAGAGATGTGTGTTTACTTTTATATCCTCAGGAAGAGGACTTTCGTATTATATAAGATGCCACTTAAATGTATACCCAACTTACAAAAATTAACTTCTGGAAAGCCAGCCAGGGTCATTCTTTCCTTAAAGTATCAAAACAGGCCTCAGCAACTTTTGCAATAGTTATCTCTAAGCTATTTCTTATCAGCAGCACTATACACAGTGTCACAGAGGTACATTAATGGTACCGTATTTAGTAGATACATTTAGTGCATCTACATAATTGTTAAATTTAGTAAGATCTGTTCATAGGAACATCCCTTACATCCCAAGAAATTTAATCAGAAGTTTAAAAATGCAAACTACATCCGAGTATCTGCCCTACTCAGAGTGTTATTTCTCTCCAAATACAGCCTGACTACAATTTTTCTGGCTTACTGAGATTGATAAAGCTGAAGAATGATAAGAAATTAGGTACCTGAGTCTACAGTAATGCATTTTAAAGGTATATCTATCAAGGTTTAAGACTCTTAGAACAGGGGTGCCTGAGTGGCTCAGTCAGTTAGAGTCTTAACTCTGGCTCAGGTCATGATCTCCGTGTCATAGGATCAAGCATTAGGTGGGCAGTTTGCTTGTCACTGCCCCCCCCAACCGGCTCATGTGCTCTTTCTCTCAAATGAAATCTTAAAAAAAAAAAGACTCAGAGAGCAGAGCATTTAAATGGTGCAATAATATGAGACAAAATAAGATAGTTTTATATTTAATGTAATCTCACTCAATTCAATGAGAACACTCTTGCACATTTAAAGTTATAAAGTTTATTTTTATTGGTAACAACTACCCAGTATATTACTTAAAATTTGATTACATGAAATGAAATACATCTGTAAACACCCACTAAAAGAGAATTACAGAATATGCACAAAGAAGGGAGGGTCACACAGTATTTTAATCCTGGAATTCAAGATACAAAGATCAAGGAAATACAGTGAACTGAGAGCTGAGGTGAGGTACGGGAGTCAAACAGAGCAGAATATTCAAGATGTACGTAGACACACCAGTTCTTAAGAGACGTAAATCATTTCCAATACGGCACTGTACTTGCATTTCTGTTGAGGCAGAAGACAGTCTTGGGATGTGGTCTGTACAAATCTGCAGGTTAAGACTGAGCATTAAGCAGATTAGTTTGATCAGGGTCAGACCCAGCGTCTCTAAACGCCGGACTGAAGGATAAACTACGAAGGCACACTTGACAAACGCTGAACTCGACGTAATTACTCCTTGATTCGGAGGCTTCATTTTTGCATTTTTCAGTAGCTCTCCTGTGACACAAGTTACCTTTGTCTTGACTGCTCTTCACCGCGTTTTGCAAATACCCATGTCTCGGATCGGTTCCTGGCTACCGGTAAACACAGGACAAAATCCTCACCGTAAGTGTATGGAATCCCAGGCTGGCGTAAACGAAGTCGGTTTACCGTGGACGAGACGCAAATTCGTCCAACGTTTTCCTTTACGGGGCCACCGAGCACCCTCCTTCTTCTAGATCTTGACCATGTGACATCTTTGGGGCAGTGAAAGCTAGCTCGTCCTGGAGCCCATGGCAGATGCCGGCTCACCACGTCCGCAGCTTGGTCGTCCGGCCCCGTATCAGGCAAAGCTGGAAGAGGTCAATTTTCCAAGTACAGTCGGACTCGAGTCGGAGAGACAAAAGCAAACTAAACGCTTCCTCTACCGCACACATCCTCCAACTTGGCCCAAATAGGAGGGAAAGCCGGTCAGAAGGAGAAGACGGTTTCGTAAGCAGATACGCACCTATATTCAAGCTTGGGCCGGAGAGGGAAAGCCACCTCCGGGACGACTCGGCGACAGCATCCCCAGCGCCCCTAGGCGCCAACAGGTGTCCGGCCCACGTCTGCGCGCCGGGCCCCCCTAGGACCTGGGTCGCTGGATCTCTGGGGATCCCCTCTGTCCCCGGACCCCCGGTCCACGACAGCCTTCCCGCCCCGCGGATCTTCAGCCAGCCGCTCAGCGCCGTGCGGGGTCCCACTTAACCCCGGAGCCGCTAAACGTAGTCCGGCCGGGCCCCGATCCCGTACTTACTCGGAAGGACAAAACCCCGTGGCGGCCGTCGCCGTGTCCCTTCGCAGCCGCGACTCCCACGCGGGGCGCACGCCGCCGCCGCCGCCGCTCCCCGCACCGCCCCCCTTGGGAAGCGCCGCGGACGCGTGCTCTCGCCCGTCGCGGGCGTCCTCCCGGCCCCAGCCCCCGAGCCACTCTGCGGGCGCCTCTCGGTCGGCCCCGCCGCCGCGACCGCTTTGCTTGCGCGGCGTCCCGGGGCTTCGGCCCTCAGGCGCGCGGCGCCGCGCAACCGCCGACTCGACCAACCGCCGCTCGCGCGGGGCTCTCGCCCGGCCCCAACGTACCTCCGGCGGCGCCGCGCCGGCCGCTTCTCTCAACAGAAGCTCAACGAACAGCAACCGCCGCGCACAATAACGCTCCCGCGGGGACCTGTGGAGGTAAGTCTGCCCGTGCCCGCCCCCGCCGGCCTCTCGGCCAATGGAAGCGTGAACATGAGGCGGCCCAGCCAATCAGGGGCGCCCTGGTGGAGTGGGCCGGGCGGGGGCGGGGAAAAGCGGCCGGTAAGTGGCCGTCGGCTGCGGGGTGCGGAGATCTCGCTGGCGGTTACGCTGCCTCTTTGTCCGGCTGTCGCCCGCGCTCGCCCGGTGGTGGCGCCGCGAGCCGGGGCCGTTGCTCTGAGGGACTCACGCGACGCGTTGGAAAGTTTTCCGAAAGTCATGACCAGGGAAACTTTGTTTGCAAAAACCGACTTGAATTTTCAGAATATTGCCTTTAAAGTCTCAGTTACCTGGATTACGGAGTTTGGGGGCGACTCCTTAAATTTTGCGACTCAGGCGAATGGGCCTAGCCCAGTTGTGTTTTCTTGAGTTTTCCTAAATTGTCCTGGGATCCTGTCACCTTGGGCTGCGTCAGATTTCGTGAGGCACATACTGGCCCGCGTAGTGATTGCTGTGTGTTCAGTCAGTTCTGAGTGCCCTCTCTGTGCTCAAGGCAGGGAACGAACTCAACCGTCAGTTGTGAGATAAAGCCCTTCTGGTTGCTGAGGGGAGCGCTGCAGGCCTTGTAAGTGCTGTTGGCTATGAGAAGAATGAGGCGAGGCCACACATTCCAGAAAACTCGGCCATGAACACAATAATGTACCCAGTGGGTTCCCAAACTGTGGTCTGGGAATTTTGAGGGGTCCGCAAAGTTAATATTATTTTAATAATAGACGTTATTTGCCTTTTTCATTCTGTTGGTCTCAGGTGTGTTCCTGGAATTTTCCAGAAACTTCTGGAAAAGTGTCACTCTGATATTGCAACATGTCAAACGCAGAAACAGATACACGAATCCAACTGTATGAAGTCAAACACTAAGGAAATTGGCAAAAATGTAAATGCCAGTATTTACACAAGTTTTTTTGCTTGGAAAATAATTTCTAACATGGTTGAAGGGTATACATAGAGTTGCTGAGAGAAAGGGTGTAGGAGGCAAGTGAATTGGAGTCAGATGAGAATTTAGACTTAATACCAGTGAGAAGTAGACTTTAGAAATGTCATTTTCATTTAGGGTAATAGTATTATCTTGCGTGTTTTTTTTTTTCTTCTTCTCTTCCCTTTAAAGTAAGCTCCATGACTAACGTTGGACTGGAACTCACAACCCCAGGGTCAGGAGCTGCATGCTCTATGGGCTGAGTCCCTTGAGCTTTGGACTTATAAAACTATGACACAACTGAGTGTTGTTTTAAGCTGCTAACTTTGTAGAAACTCATTGTGGAAAAAGTAGAAAATGAATCCTAGCATTCTTTCTCATATTCCTCTTAGCAATTCCCAAGGCTGGCCTGGAATCCTGGGAGCTACATTTCCCAGATGCCCTATGGCCAGTGTTCTGGATTCATTGATATTTTGCCAAGTCGGATGTACTTCCTGAGATTTGGAAGAAGAAAGACATAAATTATTGTTCTGTGTATTTTGTTTGAGCTTTGGCTCTCTTCCCTGCCGGTCCCTGCTTCAGTGATATAAGGCAGCTGTGACAATCAACAGTGTTTTTTTCTGAACCTTTTTGATAGCAGCAGCAACTTCCCTACTTTTTGGACTGCAGAAACCATGGCACAATGAAAACCATTGTGGCAATAGTTCCTCCAGCCCTTCCATAGGGTTTCCACCCTCTCGTCCCAGCCCAAAAGGCTTTTAAGCCCCTAATTCTCTGTACTAAATAACATTATGCTCGAAATATCTACATTGGTTTCTATTTTCATGATTATACTCTAACCAATACCTCAGTTTCCTTATCTGTAGAGTGGAAATTACCAATAACACAAGAAACATGGTAAAAAGTAACCTTTTAGAAAAAGACAAAAAAAAGTAACCTCAGAATTATTGCATGGATCAAATTACACGAGTTGAGTCCATGTACAGTGTTTAATAAAGCATTTAACACACAGAAGGTGCTCAATAAAGGTTTATTTCTGGTTTTTTGTAAATGGCTATTCAGGTGATTACCAAACGGATACTACCAAAACCAGTTTAGTCTCTCTTTTTCCTAACCTACCATCAACATTCCTACCTTAAAAACATATACACATTGGGGCTCCTAGCTGTTGAGTGTAGAGCCTTCTTGTCTATGACAATTAATTGTCTTAATTGTCTAAAATGTCTTTTTAAAAAAAGAAGATTAAGAAAAAGACATAAACATATTGTTACTACTTTGTGTTTTGGAGAGTTTTAGCAGGCGTAAAGTACAACATTAGAAGCCAAGATTATAGGGGCGCCCAGGTGGCTCAGCTGGCTAGATGTTGGACTGGTAATTTCAGCTCAGGTCATGATCTCAGGGTGGTGAGATCAAGCCCTACATCAGGGTCCACTCTCAGTGGGGTGTCTGCTTCAGATTCTCTTCTTCCTCTGCCCCTCCCCCCACTCTTGCATGCTCTCAGTCTATCACTTTCTCTTATTCTCTCTCTAAAATAAATAAATCTTAAAAAAAAAAAAGAAGTCAGGATTATTTATAGTTCTCAGCACTGTCAATTGTAAAAAATGTCTCTGGAGTTAGACAGTCTCTTATTATCTTGAAGTTTTGTTTTGAATATGATTATTATGATGGTTAAATTTTATGTGTCAACTTAGCAAGGCTGTGTGCCCAGTTGTTTTGTCAAATACTATTCTAGATGTTGCTGTAAATATGTTTTTAGATTTAATGACAGCTATGAATCAGTTGACTTCAGGTAAAGTCAATGTGTAAGGATGAAATTTGTGTTAACATACAGGGGAAAGGAAGGAAGGAGCTGTGTAAGAGCAAGGTTTCTGTATACTACTGAAGTTAAATTGATAATAATACAAAGTAGACTGTAATAGGTATGAGTTTAATTGTAATCCCCCCAGGGTAATCAGTAAGAAAATAACTTTTAACATTTCCAGGAAAAAGAAATGAGAAAGGAATAAAAATGGTCCACCATAAAAAAAAAAATCGTATAAACGCAGAAGAAGGGAATAGAGATATTGAAGAACAATAAGAAAAAAAAAAAAGAAAAACTAGCAAGCTGAGAAGAGGAGCAATTTGAGAGCAATACAATAAGATTTTCCTTGTCAGTAGCCACTTTAAATGTAAGTGAATTAAACTCTCGTTAAAAGTAGTGGTAGATTAGGGTGCCTAGGGGCTCAGTTGGTTGAGTGTCCAACTCTTGGTTTCAGCTCAGATCATGATCACAGGGTCATGGGATCGAGTCCCAGGTTGGGCTCTGTGCTCAGCAGAAAGTCTGCTTGGGACTCTTCTCCCTCTTCCTCTTACTTGGCTTCTCCCTACGTTCTCTCTAAATAAATAAAGTCTTTCAAAAAAAAAAAAAGTAAGGCTAGTTTGACAGAACAGATTAGAAAACAACAACCATGATCTCACTCTATGCTGTCTAAGGGACACAGCTGAGATCTAAAGACACAAGTGTATTAAAAATAGATAAAAATCGATGTTCTAGGCAAACAGCAACCGAAAGAGAAGTGGGGTAGCTATAATAAAATCAGACAAAATAGATTTGTAGTCAAGAACTGTTGCAAGAGACAGAGGAGGACATTATATATTGATAAAAGGGTCAATCCATCCAGACGATGGAATAGTCATATACATATTCATACCTTACAACAGAGCTAAAAAAATATATGAAGCAAAAATGAGCAGTACAGAAGGGAGAAATAGAAAATCCTGCAAGAATCACTATAGACTTAAATACACTATTTTCAACAATGGATAGAACAACCAAAAGAAGGTCAGTAAGTAATTAGAGGGCTTGAGCAACAGTATGAACGAACCAGACCTAATCCAGACCTATTAAGGGTATCCCATACCAATACAGCAAAATAAGCATTTTCAAGTGCACGTGGAACAGTTCTGCAGAACAGACCAGATGTTATGCCACAATACAAGCCTCAAAAACATTTAAGAAGATTGAAATCACAAAAGTATCTCTTCTGGCAACAGTGGGAAAAAAAACTAGAAATCGGTAACAGAGGAAAAACTGGAAAAATGTATACATATGTGGAACTTAACCAACATGTTCTTAAACAACCAATGGACCAAAGAAGAAATCAGAAAAGAAATCATCAAACACCTTGGGATGAGTAATAATGAAAACACAATATACCAAAACTTAGGGGATGCAGCAAAAACAGGGCTTTGAGAAAAACCTGGAGCTCTAAATGCCTACATGAAAAGAGAAGAAAGATCTCAAATAAATAACCAAACTTTACACCTTAAAGAACTGGAGGAAGTTCCTAAACTAAAATAAAAAGCCAGCAGAAGGAAAGAAATAATAACAATTGGAGCAGAGATAGATGAAATAGAGAAGAGAAAATAGAATTATACAAGAGTATTGGGGCCATAGAATTGTCCTACTCTTATGCTTTCCTTCTAACTTCCCAGACAACAAAGCCTACATATTTCAAGTCTAATCTTGATCAAGGATGATCCGTTTAGCAACTAAAATAGAATGAGCTTAGATATGTTTAGGATGCATTCAGCCTGCCAATTCCAAAATTATTCCATTCCTGTCAAAGTTCTCATTTTGGGGACGAGAGGATTCACCACACATGGGTATCAGAGTTAGGGAGAGTGATGGCATTAAAAGATGCCCACAGATAGTGTTACAGAATGTAAGGTACCTTTGATGAGAAAGTGTTTGGAAACACACGCAAACAGGCAAAGATACCACGTGTTGGTTTCCCTGGCCTTCCTGGGGTCGTATGGCTGTGAAGGATAAGGCCCCCACTAGAACAAGGATTCTGCCAGGCTTTTCTTTTCCCCTCTCCTCACCTGAGAGACTTTTTATACCCTTATGGCCCTCCCTAGAAGGAAGACTTCCATTATACGTCTGCCTGTTTACCATTTGCTGCTTCTGTCTCTGATCTCCAGTGTGTTTGATGACAAACCTATACAGCAAAACCCAAAACATTTACGTTATTTTATGCTTATCAGTTGGTAATTGGCACAAAGCAACTCAGCATTCCTGACCAGTGTCTTAATGAAATCGAAGGTTAATCTCCAAAGTGCTTATATCACAAGGTTTCAGAACTGAAATCCATTTCTGCATAGATGATTGCAAGTGTGAGGGAGAGAGAGAGAGAGAGAGGAGGAAGCAGGCTCCCTGCTGAGCAGAGAGCCCAATGCGGGACTCCATCCCAAGACCCTGGGATCATGACCTGAGCTGAAGACAGAGGCTTTAACCCACGGAGCCACCCAGACACCCCCTTTTTAACTTTTAAAATCAACTTTATGGGTATAAAAATAACAAAATAAAATACATACATTTTAAGTTACAGAGAGTTCTGAGATATGTAACTACATGGTCAAGAATACACTACTCCCCTCTCTCTCTGCCTGCCTCTCTGCCTACTTGTGATTTCTCTCTGTCAAATAAATAAATAAAATCTTTAAAAAAAAAAAAAAAGAATACACTACTCCCTCGAATTGCCTTGTGCTCTTTACAGTCACACCCTAACTCTGATCCCCAGTCCCAAGAAACCCCTGATTTGCTTTCAATAAAAAATATATTAGTTGTTCCTGTTCTAGAGCTTCATATAAATGGAATTACATAGTATATACTCTTTTATATCATTCAGCATAATGTTTTTGAGATTCATCCACATTGTTTGTATTTAATATTTTTTTTTCTCTTTTAATGGGGCATAGCATTTATTGTATTGACCAACTGCACTTTGTTTATCCATTTACCTGTTGATGGGCATTTGGGTTGTTTCCAGTTTCATCTATTATGAATACAGTTGCCCGGAACATTTGCATACAGGTCTTTCAGGGAATATGTTTTTTGTTTTTTTCCTATCTGGGAGTGGAACTCTTAGGTCATATAATAAATACATGCTTAACTTCAAAGATCAGCAAAAGTTTTTTCTAAGGGCCAGAAAGCAAATATTTTTAGGCTTTGTGGTTCGTATGGTCTCTGTTACTGTTCAAGTCAGCTATTGTAATGTAAAAACAACTTTAGACAGTACAGAATTGAATGCGCATGACTGTGTCCCAATAAAATATTATTAACAGAAATGGGTAGTGGGTCACATTTGGTCTGTAGTCCATACTTTGCTGAACCCTGGCAATCAAGGTTGCAAAGATACACTCCTATCTTTTCTTTTAGACATTTTATAGCTGTAGCTTTGTATTTAGATCAGGATCAATTTTCCGTTAATTTTTGTAGATGGTGTGAAATTAGGATCAAGGGTCATTTTTTTGTTCAGACTGTTTTTTCATGTTTCAGTAACATTTGTTGAAAACACTGTTCTTTCCTTCTTTGAATTACTTGGCACCTTTATCAAATGCAATTGACTCTATGTATATGGATCTATTTGTGGACTCTGTGTTTCTATTGATTAATGTATTTATTCTCTTGCCAATATACCACGGTGTTGATTGCTATGACTTTATAATAGACCTCAAATATAGAGGGTATAAATCCTGAAAAATCTGTTCTTCTTTTTCAAAATTGTTTGCCTCTTCTGGGTCCATAAACCTTATAGATCCACTTGTTACTTTATGTAAAAACAAAACAAAAATACTGCAGTGATTTTGATTTTGATTGTATTGAATACATAGGCAAATATGGGAAAATTAACATCTTAACCATATCGAGTCTTTCCAACCATAAGTAGTTAATGCCTTTACAAGTACTGTTTATCATGTATATGTATAATTTTTATTAAAAATAGTAATAGTAGTCCTCTGAGTGCCAGGATTATAGAATACTTTTGTTCTTTTTACTTTTCTGTCTCAAAAATATTATTTTAAAAATATTTAGCTAGACCAAAAAAAGATACTAATTTTGGTTATGCAACAGCTCAATTTAATTTGAATGATTCAGAGACAAGTAACTATATTAGAAAAAGAGAGGATAATTGTTTCTGTCTTTCCAACTAAAATAGAAGATTCATTACCACAAGAAAAAATTATTTGATGGTGTGTCCTTAGCAACTAAACTTTAAAAATACCATTGAAAAAAGAGTGGGGAACTGCCTATTCATCTACCTCATGAAAGCACCTTCGTCCAAATAGCTTTTTGTACAAAATGAATTCATAATGTTTTCTTTTGAAAATGAAAGAAATAATGAATTTCTAAATTTCCCCATAGAAAAGCCAAGAAACAATGACCAATCCGGTGGCATTCTAGAACGAACACCATCAATCCAGTGTTCATTCTATAATTTCCCACTGCAAGAAACCAGAGCTTCTTGGAGAAATAGCTGATTCCAGGTATATGCAGAAGAGTATGTTTTAACCCGAATCATCCGATATTCATGACGGAAATTAAATTTTACCTTTTAAATGGAATAGTCTAGAATTTGTAGGCTTCTTTTCTTTTTCTTTAGAGAGAGTCAAGGAGAGAGGGGGAGTGAGCATGGAGAGGGGCAGAGAGGGACAGGGAGAGAAAGAGTCCCAAACAGGCTCCACACCCAGCACCTAGGCGATGCAGGTCTTGATCTCAGCAGCCATGAGATTGTGACCTGATCTGAAATCAGGAGTTGAATGCTTAATCAGCTGTGCCTCCCAGGCATCCCGTAGGCTTATTTTAAAACCATTACAAGTCCATTTTATGCCTTTGATTTTTTTTAAAGTTCCTAGTTATTATTCATATGCATCCTTATGAAATGCAAGCTATATAGCACTCTATATGAAAAAACATTGAAATCCCTTCTTCACCACTGAACTTACCCACACCCCTACTCTAACCTTCCAGATGACTTTCCAGACTTAATTTCCTATTTACATACACGCACACACTTCTATACGTAGACACATGCAAATTTAGAGTTTTTATTATTGCATGAATGGGCTCATCATAACATTTATTTATCAATCGACACAAAATATGTTTCAAAGCTCTTTCCACGTCAATGTAGAGCTAGTTCTTCTTAAAAACTGCATTATGTTCTATCGTGTTGACATAATTTACTTAACCAATTACTAACTGGAGGACATGAAATAATGCCCTCTTTTTTTCTATTTTAATAAATATCTTTTCAGTCTTCTCCTCCTAGTTCTAGAAATTAAGGACCTATGAGTAAAAAAAAATTGTTCAGTTAAATGTTATCTGTACTTTGAATTTTGACAGTAATTGCCAAATGATGGGATTCATGGGAAGTTGCTCTAAAAAGGAAGTTTTTCCAGGAAGAAAGACAGATTTTTATCAGTTGGGATGTTTTGCAAGTAACAGAAAAAACTCCAAGGTGCCCCAAATTTAGAAAAAGTTAGGAATTGCAAAATAGTGTATGACTTTCCAGACTTTTTGCTATTTACATATGTGCACACACTTCTATACATAGACACATACAAATTTAGAGTTTTTATTATTCCAAGGGCTCATCTTACCTTTTATTTATCAATCAAGACATAATATTAAAAAAAAAAAGTTTGGGACACCTGGGTGGCTTAGTCTGTTAAGCATCTGCCTTTGGCTCAGTTCATGACCCCAGGGCCCTGTGATTGAGTCCCAAGTCAGGCTCCCTGCTCAGCAGTGAGTCTGCTTTGTTTCTGTCTGCTTGTACTCTCTTTCTCTCTCTCTCTCTCTCTCTTGCTCTCGCTCTTGCTCTCGCTCTTGCTCTCTATCTCACTTACTGAGAAAAAAGAAAAAAAAAAGAAAAAAGGCAATATTTTGAAGCTCCTTCCAAGTCAGAGTGTAGAGGTAGCTCATTCTTCTTAAAAAATGCATTGTGTTCTGTTCTATTTTGTTAGCATAATTTACTTAACCAATTACTGGAGGACTTGAAATGATACCAAACCTGGAGGACATGAAATGATACCCTCTCTCTCTTTTTTCTATTATAATAAGTATCTTTTCAGTCTTGTCCTAGTTCTGGAAATTAAGGACCTAGGAGTGATAAAAGTGTTCAGTTAAATGCTATCTATGCATCACATTTTGACAGGAATTGCCAAATGATGGGTTCATGGGAAGTTGCTCTAAAAGGGAAGTTGTTCCAAAAGGGAAGTTGTTCCAGGAAAAAAGACAGATTTTTATCAGCTGGGATGTTTTGCTAGTAACAAAGAACAACCCAAAGTACTGGAAATCTAGAAAAACTTAGTAATTACAAAATAGTGTTTCTGTAATTGAACCAAATAAGACCTCCCTCCCCCTGCCCCATGTTGCTTAGTACACCAATAAAAGTTGAAAACTGAGATTTTGCAGTGAATAAAGGTAGGTTATTTATTGCTGTGGTACCATGCCAATGGGAGCTAATACTCAAAAGTCACAAACTCCCCAATGATTTACAATTGAGAAGTTTTTAAAATTTTAATTATATTTTTTCAGTGCTCCGAGATTCATTGGTGTATGTACCACACCCAGTGCTCCCTGCAATCTGTGCCCTCCTTAATACCCACCACCAGGCTCACTTATCCCCCTACTCCCCCTCCCATCAGTTTGTTTCTCAGAGTCCACAGTCCTTAATGCTTCGTCTCCCTCTCCAATTTCCCCCAATTCACTTTTCCTTTCCTTCTCCCCATGTCCTCCATGTTATTCCTTATGCTCCACAAGTAAGTGAAACCATATGATAATGGATTCTCTCTGCTTGACTTAGTTCACTCAGCATAATCTCTTCCAGTCCCATCCATGTTGATGCAAAAGTTGGGTATTCATCCTTTCTGATGGAGGCATAATATATCATTGTATATATGGACCACATCTTCTTTATCCATTCATCTGTTGAAGGGCATCTTGGCTCTTTCCACAGTTTGGCGACTGTGGCCATTGCTGCTATGAACATTGGGGTACAGATGGTCCTTCTTTTCTCTACATCTGTATCTTTGGGGTAAATACCCAGTAGTGCAATTACAGGGTCATAGGGAAGCTCTATTTTTAATTTCTTAAGGAATCTCCACACTGTTTTCCAAAGTGGCTGTACCAGCTTGCGTTCCCACCAATAGTGTACGAGGGTTCCCCTTTCTCCACATCCTCTCCAACACTTGTTTACTGTCTTGTTAATTTTGGCCATTCTAACTGGTGAAAGGTGGTATCTCAATGTGGTTTTGATTTGAATCTCCTTGGTGGCTGCTGATGATGAACATTTTTTCATGTGTCTGTTAGCCATTTGTATGTCTTCTTTGGAGAAGTGTCTGTTCATGTCTTCTGCCCATTTTTTGACATGATTTTCTGTTTTGGGGGGTGTTGAGTTTGAGGAGTTCTTTATAGATTTTGGATATCAGTCCTTTGTCTCTAGTGTCATTTGCAAATATCTTCTCCCATTCCCTGGGTTGCCTCTTTGTTTTGTTGACTGTTTCCTTTGCTTTGTAGAAGGTTTTTATCTTGATGAAATCCCAAAAGTTCATTTTCACTTTTGTTTCCCTTCTTTCAAGACATGTCTCCAAAGGCAAAGGATACAAGTGAGAGTTAAGGGCATCATTTGGGGCAGGGGTCTCCTGAGAAAGTAAACGGTATTGATTGGAGGCTCCTGAAGTCATGTTAATAGATATTAATTAATAACTTCTGGTGCCACTTCATCTGGTCATAGAGAGGTCTGTTCCATCACAAGTGACTTGGAATCTGAAAAATATCTTTGTTCTTTAGGTTAGAAGTTTCATTAGGTACATGTGCAGATTATCTTTAGGGTAGTGCTGATTACTTAAGTGGGTAAGCTAACTAACTATTTATACATGCCTAAGCTAGTGGGGTTGCATTCCTAAATGTTCCTTTAAAATAAGCAGGCATTCCTGTCTGGTGAACCAAGGCCTGCATGTTCCTTGGCAGGTCCTGTTGAGTCTGAGGACAACATGACCTTTAGTGTTCGTTCCTTCCTCCAGTCTGACCACGTGGATGCTAGTTTCACTTCCTTTCACTTCTCCAGTGTAGTAACTCAGATCCTGCGGACTCAGAGTAACTCTAAAAACGTAGGGATAGACACACAAGGTCATTTAATGCTAATAACTTCAGCGGAGTGTTGTTTGCTCTATTGCAGTTGAAAAAAAGGAACAGTAAGGATGCCGATTTTGGGCGCACAGCACAGTGGGACGCGAGGCCTGTGCCTTCGGTGGCCAACCCTCCACCCCACGGCCCCCCCACAGGCTGCTCGTGTGTATTGGGCCACCTGGGATTCGGTGTCTTTGGATGGCGTGTGTGGCCGGGAGCTTAATGGAGACACGGGAATGCAGGACAGAGGATCTGGGCCACGGATCTGGGCCACGAGCTGGGCCACCTGGGTCAGGCCAACAGGTTTGGCCTGATGCCTTGGTCCCATTCGGACAAAACAAACCTCTTTATAGATAGCATGGATAGACGCCTTCTGGCGGGAGGCAAACAGGTGCATGGCAACAGCCGTTGGAACCATTGGTAGCATCAGGTGGCAGAAGAAGGTAGCACCCTGGGCCCGTGGGGAGGGCCACTGTCCTCAGGAAGGTCTACTGGCGGATTATAGAAAGCATGTGCCTGAAACAGGAAAAACCAGCTCTTCCAGTTCCCCTCCCCTCTCCCCACCTTTTAAAAGAAAGCTTCTGCTGCCTCCAGGCCTTGTTAGACCATCTCTAGAAGCGACATCCCTTGGGACACTCCTCCGTGTCACTCACTCCCTGGTTGGAGGACAGAGAGCTAAAGGCCACAAGGAGAAAGAGAAGAAAATTCTAGGTCAGGCAGGCTATATTCAGGAAACATTGTCACATTAAAGCCATTGTTCTGTATGTAGCGCATTTTATTCCTCACTGTATACAATCGACAGCACTAAGTAGTTTATTATTTCTTTTGAGATATCTTCTCTTTCTAGATGTCCGGAAGTGCCTAATAAAGGTTAAGACTAAAGTTTGTGCAATAATTCATTGTGTCAATTTTTCTGGTTCAGATTTATAATATGAAAATAAAATGAAACCTCAGTAAAAGGGAGACAAGAAGCTAGACAGGGGAGCTCATACTGTAGCCGAACAAAAGGAGCATTCTTCTGCCTGATGCATGGCAAGCCAAAAAAAAGGAAACTGACACTGAGCTTTGGCCGCAAGGAAAAGCTATTTATTGGTGCGGAGCCTTCCAGAAGAATGGGGATTTAGTGCTCAAAGTCCTGAGCTCCCTAATGGTTTGTGAGGATTTTAAAGGCACCATTTGGGATAGCAGTCTCCTGAGGCCCATGATAGCAGTCTTCCTGAGCCCATGGGGCTCCGGAAGTCATGTTAACAGATGTGACTTCGTAACTCCTTGTGCCACTTCCATCTGGTCACAGAGACGTCTGTTACATCTCAAGAGGCTTGGAATCTGGGCGTGCCTGGGTGGCTCAGTCGGTCAGGCACCTGACACTTGATTTCAGCTCAGGGCATGATCTCAGGATCTGAGATCATGACCGAAGTTGGGCTCTGCACTCAGTGTGGAGTCTGCTTAAGATTCTCTCCCATACCCTCTGCCCCTCCCTTCCCCTTCTGTACTCTCTCTCTCTCTCTCCCTCTCAAAATAAAAATTAAAAAATAAAAATTAAAGAGGTTTGGAATCTGAAAAATATCTTTGTTCTTTGGAGAGTTCGTTAGGTACATGGGGTAATTATATCTTTAGGGTAGTGTTGATTACATCCATAAGCTAGTGGGGTTGCATTCATTCATGTTCCTTTCCATTCTAAACAAGCACTCCTGCCTCATGAACCTAGGCCTACAAGTTCCTTGGCTAGTCTAGCTATGCCTAGGGACAACAGACCTCTAGAGGCTGAACTAACAAGATGATGTTGGGTTCAGTATTACTTCAGGTGGGTTCAGTATTACTCCAGGTCGATTACAGTAGGAATTGCCAATTATATACCCCAACAGAAAAATTGTCAGCAGAAAGGAATCATCAGTTAGAGGCAAATATAAAGACACTTGCATAGAGGACTTTATATTAGAGGCCCCAACAGGAAAAGACGTCATTTCCTCTCCTATAAGAAATAGACTACTATGCAGGCGCCTGGGTGGCTCAGTGGGTTAAGCCTCTGCCTTCGGCTCAGGTCATGATCTCAGGGTCTTGGAATTGAGTTCCACATCGGGCTCTCTGAACCTGCTTCCCCCTCTCCCTTCACCTTCCTCTCTGCCTACTTGTGATGTCTCTCTCTGTCAAATAAATTTAAAAAAAAGAAGAAGAAGAAAAGAAATAGACTACCACAACTACTCAACCAATGAGAAACTGTCCTCACCTAGAACTCTTGCTTTTCTCCAATGGACTTTTTTCAAAACAACCCTTCCCAATTGCCCTTTCTTCGCCAGAGAATAAAGTTCCTCTCCTTTTTTTTTTTTTTTTTTGTCAGACTTGCCTATGGTTTTGCTGTGTCCTGGATTGTAATTCTTTTTATTTTAATTTTTAATTTTTAATAAACATATATTTTTATCCCCAGGGGTACAGGTCTCTGAATCACCAGGTTTACACACTTCACAGCACTCACCAAAGCACATACCCTCCCCAATGTCCATAACCCCACCTTCCTTCTCCCAAACCCCCTCCCCCCCAGCAACCCTCAGTTTGTTTTGTGAGATTAAGAGTCACTTATGGTTTGTCTCCCTCCCAATCCCATCTTGCTTCATTTATTCTTCTCCTACCCCCTTAAGCCCCCATGTTGCATCTCCACTTCCTCATATCAGGGAGATCATATGATAGTTGTCTTTCTCCGACTGACTTATCTCGCTAAGCATGATACCCTCTAGTTCCATCCATGTCGTCGCAAATGGCAAGATTTCATTTCTTTTGATGGTGCATAGTATTCCATTGTGTATATATACCACATCTTCTTTATCCATTCATCTGTTGATGGACATCTAGGTGCTTTCCATAGTTTGGCTATTGTGGACATTGCTGCTATAAACATTCAGGTGCACGTGGCCCTTCAGATCACTACGTTTGTATCTTTAGGATATATACCCAGTAGTGCAATCGCTGGGTCATAGGGTAGCTCTATTTTCAGTTCTGGATTGTAATTCTTTGCTATTCCTCAATAAACCTGTTTTGCTGGTAAAAGAAAAGGGGGGAAAAAAAGCAAACTGGCTGGCTTTTTGTCAGGTTAACAATAAGAAATATTGGTTGGTTGTTTTGGAATGGCCAAAACCCTTCCTTGAGTGCACACTATGTTTGTGCACTGGTTTGTTGGAGGAGAGAGGGGAAGGAAATATAAAGTCGTCTATGCAAGTGTCTTTATCCTTAGGCAAGATTAACCAACATCCCTGTGGTTCAGACATTATGTTCTGCGTTGCCGTAAATGTTAACAGTGCCTGTAACAGACAAATGAATTCTCGTTTACAGCATCTAGTCTTTGAGGCTGTTAAAGAGGTTGGCAGTTCATGACAAGAGTATAGATGTTAGACTAATACATTTTGTATGCTTTGTGTTAAAATTCCTCGGAGAGATTATCTCCTGAGATTTTGAACATTAGAGCCCACTTAGAGGCACACTCCGGTGTCCTCTAAGGCAGGAGTGAGTGATGGCCCAGCGAGACCCAAGAAGTGACCTGGAGACAGCCACGAAGACAGGTTTATTGGGGGGAATTTATGTACAGGGAATCGAGGGATGGCGGACTGGAAAAAAAAAAAAATCTGCTGCTGGGATCTACATGCAGCAAGTTTTATACTATAACAACTAGCCTTGTAAGTTATCTGTATACTTTTCCCTCATTGCATGGCCAGCCAGCATTCCAGTGAGCTCAAGCCCGGCCATCTGGGCATTCTTTGTTACAAAGGAGATGCTCTGGGTTGGCTACCCCCAGAGCTCCTGACCTTGAACCGTGAATGACATCTTTTTCTACATAATCTGCTTGATGGGAATATAAATGGAGCTCAGGATACTTACATTCTCAAGACAGTAATTAAGAGGGGCGTCCAGGGTAGGCTTGTACAAATCAGCCATCTAGCTTTTACCATATACTGGGTAGGTGGGGAGAGGGAGAAAAACAAAGGGCCCTAGGTCAGAACCTAGAAGATACTTTCAGATTATAAAGGTTGTTATATGTGTGCACTTTACTCAGAACTGCTTTATGTAGTGGCCAAATAGCATCCTTCTTTGAAACAGCTAGTCTGTGTGAATGGTTTGCAGTGTCCAATGCCATATGCTTAAAGTAGAAGTAGTGAAATATCACTCTGTAAATATCTTTGTGGTAAAATTCATAGGAAATGCTGTCTTTTAGAAATTTAATTGCCAGACTACCTCTGTGAGTAGTGTATTACGGTCTATCCTTGTTTCATAGTTTTGAGGAGGGAATGAAAAACAAAAAGTAATATGCATATGACATATGCAAATATGTCCGTATTTGGATAGTTGCAGACAAGACTGTTTTTTATATGTCGTATGTATCTTGTTTTGCTGTGTACAAAGTGTGTGTAATAGACAAATGAGTCCTAATTCTGTGCTGTCTAGTCTTTAGATATAAAGAGGTTACAATTAGCACATTTTATACAGCTTGTGTTGGAATTTATAGGAAAGCTTACCTTCTTTAAATAACTTTTGGATATGAATTTGTTCAACCACTTCTAAGCTTGTACTTGTCCACTGGATTGATGTGGAGAGAAGGAAGTCAAGAGGGAATGGTTCAAGGCCCAAATGGTCATATTTAGAAGATACCTCAGTTGTAACCATTGCTGTATGTGTGCACTTCTATTTAATAGTACTATGTATATATAGTGTATAATTAAGTCCTTATTTGAAATATCTAATGTTTCTGGATGTTTGGAAGTACTTGATCTAAAATTAGAAGTAGTAGAATAATATTTGTAAATAGCTTTTTAAAAAATTTATTTTATTTTTTTTTGAAGATTTTATTTATTTATTTATTTATTTGACAGAGAAATAGAGAGTAGAAGTAGGCAGAGCAGCAGGCAGAGGGAGAGGGAGAAGCAGACTCCCCACGGAGCACAGAGCCCAGTGGGGGTCTCAATCCCAGGTCCCTGGGACCATGACCTGAGCCAAAGGCAGCGATTTAACCAACTGAGCCACTCAGGTGTCCCTAAAAATTTATTTTTAAGATTTATTTATTTATTTGAGAGAGAGAGAGAGAGCGTTTGAGAGAGCACAAGCAGGGGGAGCTGCATAGGAAGAAGGAGAAGCAGGCTCCCCATTGAGAAGGGAGTCTGATGTAGGTCTTAATCCCAGAACCCTGGGATCATGACCTGAGCCAAAGGCAGATGTTTAACTGACTGGGCCACCCAGGCACTCAAAAATTTATTTTATGTTATTTCATTTCATTTCATTAATTCATTTTATTTCATTTCATCATTTCATGTAATTTCATCTCCATGCCCAGTGTGGGACTCAACTCAGGGCTTGAACTCATAGCCCTGAGATCAAGACCTGAGCCAAAATCGAAAGTCAGATGCTTACCCAACTGAGCCACTCAGGAACGCCTATAAATAGCTCCCCCATCCCATAAGTAGCTTTTAAAGATTGATGGAACATTAGATGACCCTACTTGTGTGAGGTACTTAGAATAATCAGATTCACAGAGACAGAAGGTAGGATGGTGGTTATCAGGGGCTCAGGGTGTGTGCTGCTGGGAATTCTTGCTTAATGGGTATAACACTTCAGTTTGGGATGGTTATAGGTTCTGAAATGGATGGTATGATGATTGCACAAGAATGTGAATTCACCTTAGGCTACTGGACTAGAGAATTAAAAATGTTTACATGGCAAATTTTTTTTTTAAAGTGTTTATTTTTAAATTATCTGCCTACCCAGTGTGGAACTCAACCCCTAGATCAAGAGTTGCCTGTTCCATGGGGCTCCTGGGTGACTCAGTGGGTTCAGCCTCTGCCTTCGGCTCAAGTCATGATCTCAGGGTTCTGGAATCGAGCCCTGCTTTGGGCTCTCTGCTTGGCAGGGAGCCTGCTTCCTCTTCTCTCTGCCTGCCTTTCTGCCTACTTGTGATCTCTCTCTGTCAAATAAATAAATAAAATCTTAAAAAAAAAAAAAAAGAAGTTGCATGTGCCCCACTGACTGAGTCAGCATGTGCTCCAGACTTTTTTTTTAAGATGTGGCAAATTTTATGTCATGTGTATTTTACCACAAGAAGCATTTTTAAAAAAATTGTTGGAAAACATCATCTTTGCAAATGGGATTCTTACACTACCTCTGTGAACCATAGACTCTTTGTACTTATTTATTGGGTTGAGGGTCGTGGGAGAGAAGAAATTGCAAGAGGTGTTTTCCTGGAATGTACTAGAAGATTTCATATTTCATATTGCCCAGTATGTTATGTACATTTCATTTAACTTTGCCGTACTGTGTGTTCATCCAGGAATATCTTCCTCAAGGGCCTGGGAACCATCCGAAACATAACCTTCATGGGTGGTAGCCCCAATGTATCAGAAAACCTTCCAGCTCTCCCGCTATGTCCTTTTAAACCTTTACTTTCACAAAGAACTCTTCTGTCACGACACTTCTGGTCACCAAATTGTGGGTCCCCCACCACACTAAGCAATTCTGCAACACCAGCTGGGTGTCCTACAATTCACTTCTGTTCTGACACTGTCTACCTAGAGTTAGCATCAGATCACACAGGTTAAGGGTTCAGTCTTAGGAGACTGCCTCGGAATTAAGATGCCAATGGCAAGTGATAGGTCCCCAGGTTACCTCCAAATTCAGCGCAAGCTGGCCACAAATTGGAGGTTCCCGTGACCTCCTCCCCCTTGGGTTCCGATAGTTGCCAGAGTAGCTCACAGAATTCAGGGAAGCATTTTCAGTAATTGTCCCCTTGTTTTCAGCAGTTTCAGTGACCCATGGTCAACCACGGTAGGCAAGCAGAGCATCCTTCTGAGGGAGCACCAGAAGCTCAGTGTTAGCCTAAGGCTACACTACAATGTCTTCAGCCATCCCCTCACTTCTTCTCCTCACGTAGGCATTTTATCCTCTCACGCCATCACAAGAAAAGGCCGAATACTGTGCATTAAGATATTTGGAGAGAAAGACCACATTCACATAACTTATATTACTTAACAGTAATATATTGTAATAATTGTGCTATGATATTATTAGTTATTATTAATTTCTTACTGTGCCTAATATATAAATTAAACGTTACCGTAAGTAAATATGTGTAGGAAAAAGCATAATATATTTCAGGTTCTGTGTTTTCTGGGTTTCAGGCACCTAGTGGGCATCTTGGAACATATATCCAGCAGATAAGTGGGGATTACTGTATTAATGTTCACCAGTTCATTGCAGGATACCATAAAGGCTACAGGTGAATAATTAGGTGATAAGATACAAAGGGCCAGATCTGAGAGGGTCCTAAGAGCAGCAGCTTCTGCCTCCATGGATTGGGTTGCTTTATCTTCCCAGTATGTGATATATTCACCAAACTGGAAGTTCCCCAAACCCTACACTAGCGGGATCTCATGGAGGCTGCCTCACATAGGCATGAACAGTGATTAACTCCATTTCCACCCACTCTTCCCTCTCTGGAGGGTAGGGGATAGGGCTGGGTCTTCCACGCTTCTGATCTTGGCTTTGTCTTTCTGGTGGCCAGCCCCATGCAGGAGCATTCCGGGAGGGCACCCAGAGTCACTTAGGAATTTCCAAGGGTTTAAAGACAAATCTTAGAACAAGGGATGTTCTTATGTTCTCACCACTTTAAGAAACGAAAAGGTTTTAGGAGCTCTGTACCAGGAACTGGGGGCAGAGACCAATATATATTTTTTCTATGATCTCACACCACATCTCCCAGTTTCTGTGGGAGGGTAGGAGCCTAGCTTCAGTGGGCGCCTACCAAGTTGCAAAACTACCTTCTGTCATAAATGCTCAAAATAAGTTTATTTTTCCTCTGGATGAAGCCAATTAGCACACCCAGATGGCCATCTCAATTACAGGTGAATCTAGGATGGACTGTGTGTGACAAATGGTGCTGTCGGGTCCTCTTGCTTGAGCATAATTATCGTTTATCTTTAGAACATGTAAGTCATGGGTTGTATCTACTCAGTATGAGAAGGGATGCCAGGAAGACAGGGTAGGATTTCTTCCTGTCTTTTCAGGCTCTCTGTGGATGCTCTGTGACGAGCATCGCATCCTAGGTGCATCCTTACTGAGTCATAAAACTCTTTTCTTTCTCTAAAACTTTCATGGAGAGGATTTCTGGGTTGGGAGGAAATTTTGTTTGTCATTCTGTTTCCCCAACAGTGACAACAGTAGAGTTAGTAACCTAACACATTTTATTCACTGTGTTGTTAGGAGTCCATAGAAAGATTGTCTTCTGAAAGGGTTTTGGGAGTGAAATTGTAAAACCACGTCTCGTTCGTTGGGTTGTTTTTGGAGAAAAGGAATTAAAGGATTCCAGACCATAGCATCCCTAATCTGAAGTCACCTTCAGATCTAACCATAGTCACCGGAGTGTAGTTGATCCAACACTACTGTGTACACAGTGGATAAATTTAAGTCCTTATTTGAGACACGTAGCTTTTCTAGATGCTTAGAAATACATAAAGTGTGTTCAAAGCAGAGGTAGTGAAATAACACATTTTATAAATATCCTTTTGTTAAAATTCACACGAAATGGTATATTTTGGAAATGGAACGGTCAGACTACCTCTCTGAGCAGGACACAGTGTGTTCGTGCTAGTCCAGGGAAGAGAGGAAAGTGCCAAGAGCTCGATGTCAGTCTGCTTATAGTTAGACGGGAGTAACCATCATCTTCTTGTTCCGTGCATTGTTTTAATTTGCTGTGTACATCATATACGTAAAGGATCAACACGTCCCAATTTACAACATCCAGTCTTTCTAGGTGTTAAACTGTGTGACAAAAGTGGAGTTATGAGTTGGATTTTGGATTAACCCACCCTTTGGGCACTAGATGAGTTTCTGTCCTTGAGTCATTGCAGTGGTGGGAGAGGGATGCTGAGAGGGGTGCTTTGCTACTGTCTCTGCATCTGGAGGACAGTTTCGGATTAGGTCTGTCGTACTGTATGTGTGTCCTGTATAAAGTGCCTGCAGCTACTGGGGACAAAGTTCAGTCTTTATTTCACAACTTTGCAGCTTTTTGGATGTCGCAAGGTGACAATGTATGAGAAAAAGTAGGACTAGTGAATTAAACAATTTGTATATATCTTCTAAAAATAACTACTGGAACAGAACCATCTTGGACATGGAATTGTAGAGGCCCCTCTAGGCCGGGAATGCTGAGACTTGTGCATTAGGTCAGTGGCAGGGAGAAACGTAGGCATGTGTGTTCATCATGTTTACACTTGGATCCTAACTATGAGTGCATGTGTATAATTCCTTCAGCTATACAGCAGGAATATATTGTTAAATAATTCAAAGGAAATGTACTTTCTTGATAGTATTTTAATAAAATATCTGATAATTCTCTTAACGTCATTGTACTCTTTTGCTTTACATCTCCCTTAATACTGAGCATTGAGAATGCGGTATTTTCATTGTAATTCTGTTAATACACTTATCTAAGGCTTGTTGCCATTTTTTAAGTTTCTATTTTCATTCCAGTTAGTTAACATGCCGTGTTAAATTAGTTTCAAGGATACAATTTAGTGATTCCATCATCCCATACATTACTGAGCACGCTTCATGAAAATTGCCCTCCTTAATCTCCATCACCTATTTCATTCATTCCCCCCGCCAACGAAGACCATCAGTTTGTTCTCTATAGTTAAGAGTCTGTTTCTTGTTTTGTCTCTCTCCCTTTTTCCCCTTTGCTCATTTGTTTCTTCAATCCCACATGTGAGTGAAATCATACATTTGTGTTTTTCTGGCTGTCTTATTTCACTTAGCATTATGTGTTCTAGTTCCAACCATGTTGTTGCAAATGGTAAGATCTCATTCTTTTTAGTGGCCGACTAATATTCCATTGTGTATTCATACCACATCTTTTTTATCCATTCCTCAGTCAGTGGACACTTGGGCTGCCTCCGTATGTCGGCAATCATAAATAATGCTGCAATAAACATTGGGATGTGTGTATCCCTTTGAATGACTGTTTCTGTATTCTTTGGCTAAATACCCAGAAGTGTGATTGCTGGGTCATAGGGTAGCTCTATTTTTAACTTCTTGAGGAATCTCCATACTGTTTTCCACAGTGGCTGCCCCAGTCCGCATTCCCATCAACACAGTGGGACTCCAGTATCATGACCCAAGCCAAAGGCAGTCACTTAACCAACTGAGCCACCTAGGCACCCCCTCATGGCTTTTTGACTTGGTATTGGTAACTATTCATGATCATGATATGTGAAAATGCAGACACATACTGTATAATCCTAACCACAAAGAATCATTTTCTTAGTTCTGTGTATATACACATAGGACCTAGCAGGACACATCAGAGTCTCAAGTGCTTATGATTGTTGGTGGGGTTTGTGTTCTTTCTTTCCTGGGTTTTTCAGTTTCCTCTAATGCATACATGAACTTTTTAACAACTTATAATAAGATACCAACATCTCAGTGATCAACAACAAAGACTAATCACTTACTTGCTCATGCTGGCCTTGGCTGGTCGATCAGTTTCCCAGAGCTGCCATAACCAAGTACCACAAATGGGGTGGCTAACGAGCAAATTTGTTCTCTCACAGTTCTGGAGGCCGGAGTTCCAAAACCAAAGTGTTGGTTGTGTTGGTGTCTTCTGGAGGAACTGAGGTCCGCTCCTTTCCTAGCTACTGATGGTTGCCGGCAGTCATTGGAGTTCTTAGCTATAGCTGTAGCACTTGGATCTCTGCCTGCATTGTCATATGGCCTCTGTCATGTGTCTCTCTGCGTTCTCTCTTCTTCTTATTTTATTTTAATTTATTTACTTATTTTAGAAATAGCAAGAGAGTGCGAGCCAGTGTGGGGAAGGGCAGATGGAAGGGGAGAGAGAGAATCTCAAGCATACTCTCAGGGAGGGCTGTGGAGCCCAATCTTGGGGTTGATCTCAGGACTCTAAGATCATGACCTGGGTCGAAACCAAGAATCAGATGCTTTTATTTTTTTAAATTATGTTATGTTAGTCACCATACTGTACATCATTAGTTTTTGATGTAGTGTTCTGTCACTCATTGTGTGTAACACCCAGCGCTCCATTCAATACGTGCCCGCCTTACTACCCATCACCAGGCAAACCCATCCCTCCACCCCCGTACAATCCTCCATTTGTTTCTTGGAGTCCATGGTCTCTCATGGTTCATCTCCCTATCTGTTTCCCATCCCCTTTCATTTTCCCCTTCCTTCTTCTAAAGTTGTCCATCCATACTATTTCTTATGTTCCACAAATAAGTGAAACCATATGATAATTGACTTTATCTGCTTAACATATTTCACTTAGCAAAATTCCCTCCAGTCCTATCCATGTTGGGTATTCATTCTTTCTGATAGCTGAGTAATATTCCACTTTATATTTATATATACATCTTCTTTCCCATTCATTTGTTGAAGGATATCTTGCTCTTTCCACAGTTTGGCTATTGTGGACATTGCTGCTATGAACATTTGGGTACGTATGGCCCTTCTTTTCACTACATCTCTATCTTTGGGGTAAATACGCAGTAGTACAATTGCAGGGTCATAGGGTAGCTCTATTTTTAATTCTTTGAGGAACCTCTGCATTGCTTTCCAAAGTAGCTGTACCAACTTGCATTCCCACCAACAGTGTAAGAGGGTTCCCTTTTCTCCACATCCTCTCCATCATTTGTCATTTCTTGCCTTGTCAGTTTTTGCCATTCTGACTGGTGTAAGGTGGTATCTCAATGTGGTTTTGATTTGAATCTCCCTGATGGCTGTTGATGATGAACATTTTTTAATGTGTCTATTAGCTTTCTTTGGAGAAGTGTCTGTTCATGTCTTCTGCCCATTTTTTGACATGATTATCTGTTTTTTGGATGTTGAGTTTGAGGAGTTCTTTATAGATTTTGGATATCAGCCCTTTGTCTCTCGTGTCATTTGCAAATATCTTCTCCCATTCCGTGGGTTGCCTCTTTGTTTCATTGACTGTTTCCTTTGCTGTGCAGAAGCTTTTTATCTTGATGAAATCCCAAAGTTCATTTTCACTTTTGTTTCCATTGCCTTTGGAGCCAGGTCTTGAATAAAGACATGTCTTTATTGGCTGTGGCCGATGTCGAAGTGGTTACCACCTATGTTCTCCTTTAGGATTTTGATGGATTCCTGTCTCACATTGAGGTCTTTCATCTATTTAGTTTATCTTTGTGTGGGGTGTAAGGGAATGGTCCAGTTTCATTCTTCTGTATATAGCTGTTCAATTTTCCCAGCACCATTTATTAAAGAGTTTTTTTTTTTCCATTAGATATTTTATCCTGATTTGTCAAAGATTAGTTGATCGTTGAGCTGCAGGTCCGTATCTGGGCTCTCTACTCTGTTCCAATGGTCTATGTGTCTGTTTTTGTGCCAGTACCATGCTCTCTTGGTGATCACAGCTTTGTAATATAGCTTGAAATCAGGCAATGTGATGGCCTCAGCTTTGCTTTTCTTTTTCAAAATTTCCTTGGTCATTCGTGGTCTTTTCTGGTTCATACAAATTTTAGGATTGTGTGTTCCAGCACTTTGAAAAATGTTGTTGGTATTTTGATGGGGATGGTGTTGAAAATAGAGATTGGTCTGGGAAGCAGAGACATTTTAACAATGTTTATTCTTCCAATCCATGAGCATGGAATGTTTTCCCATCTTTTTGTGTCTTCTTCTATTTCTTTCATGGGTGTTCTGTAGTTTCTAGAGTATAGATCTTTTACCTCTTTGGTTAAGTTTATTCCAAGGTATCTTATGGTTTTTGGTGCTATTATAAATGGAATCTATTCCTTATTTTCTCTTTCTACAGTTACATTGTTAGTGTATAACAAAGCAATGATTTCTGTGCATTGATTTTGTATCCTGCCACATTACTGAATTGCTTTATGAGTTCTTGTAATTTGGGGGTGGAGTCTTTTGGGTTTGCTACATAAAGTATCATGTCATCTGTGAAGAGAGAGAGTTTGATTTATTCTTTACCAATTTGAATACTTTTATTTATTTTTGTTGTCTGTTTGCTGTTGCTAGGACTTCTAGTACTACGTTGAACAGTAGTGGTGAGAGTGGGCATCTTTGTCATGTTCCTGATCTTAAGAGAAATGCTCTCAGCTTTTCCCCATTGAGAATGGTATTTGCTGTGGGTTTTTGATAGATAGATTTTGTGAAGTTGAGGAATGTTCCCCTATCCCTATACTGTGAAGAGTTTTAATCAGGAAAGGATGCTGTAGTTTATCAGATGCTTTTTCCGCATCAATCAAGAGGACCATGTGGTTCTTCTCTCTCTTATTAAGGTATTCTATCACATTGATTGATTTGCGAATGTTGAACCACCCTTGCATCCCAGGGATAAATCCCACCTGCTCGTGATGGATAGTTCTTTTAATGTACTGTTGAACCCTATTGGGTAGGATCTTGTTGAGTATTTTGGCATTCATATTTATCAGGGATATTGGTCTGAAATTCTCCTTTTTGATGGGTCTTTGCCTGGTTTGGGGATTGGGATGTAATTCTGGTCTCACAGAAAGAATCTGGAAGTTTTCTTTCTGTTTCTTTTTATTGAAACAGTGTCAGGAGAATAGGTCTTATTTCTTCTGTGAATATTTAGTAACATTCCCTAGGGAATCCATCAGGTCCTGGACTCTTGTTTTTTGGGAAGTTTTGGATCTCTCCTTCAGTCTCGTTCTAGTTATTGGTCTATTCAGGTTATAAATTTCTTCCCATTTCAGTCTTGGTAGTTTGTAGGTTTCCAGCAATGGATCCATTTCTTCTAGGTTGCTTAACTCATTGGCATATAACTGTTGATAATAATTTCTGATAATTGTTTCTATTTCCTTGGTGTTGGTCATGATTTCTCCCCTTTCATTCATAATTTTATTAATTTGGGTCCTTTCTTCCTTTTGGGTAAGTCTGGCCAGTGGTTTATCAATATTATTAATTCTTTCAAAGAACCAGCTTTGTTGGTGTGTTCTGCTGTATTTCTGGTTTCTAATTCATTGATCTCTATTCTAATCTTAATTATCTCCCTCCTTGTGCATGGATTAGGCTTAACTTGTTGATTCTTCAGTTCTTTAAAGTGTAGAGACAGTTTGTGTATTTGGGAATTTTCTATTTTTTTGAGTGAGGCTTGGATGGCTATGTATTTCCCTCTTAGGAGCACCTTTGCCATATCCCATAGGTTTTGGACCAAAGTGTTTTCGTTCTCCTTGGTTTCCATGAATTCTTTAAGTTTTTCTGTGATTTCCTGGTTGACCCAAACATTCTCTCTTTTTTTTTTTTTTTTTTTTTTAAGACTTTATTTATTGGAGCGCCTGGGTGGCTCAGTGGGTTAAAGCCTCTGCCTTTGGCTCAGGTCATGGTCCCAGGGTCCTGGGATCGAGCCCCGCATTGGTCTCTGCTCAGCAGGGAGCCTGCTTCCCTTCCTTTCTCTGCCTGCCTCTCTGCCTACTTGTGACCATGAGAAGTGACCCAAGCCGAAGGCAGAGGCTTTAACCCACTGAGCCACCCAGGCGCCCCGACCCAAACATTCTTGAGCAGGATATCCTTAGCTTCCAAGTGTTTGAATTTCTTCCAGACTTTTTCTTGTGATTGAGTTCCAGTTTCAAAGCACTGTGGTCTGAGAAATGTAAGGAATAATCTCAGTCTTTTGGTATTGGTTGAGACCTGATTTGTGACCCAGTAGGTGGTCTCATTCTGGAGAAAGTTCCATGTACACTTGAGAAGAATGAGTATTCTGTTGTTTTAGGGTGGAATGTTCTGTATATATCTGATGTTCATCTGGTCCAGTGTGTTGTTCAAAACTTTGTTTGTTGATTTTCTGCTTAGATGATCTGTCTATTGCTGAGAGTAGAGTGTTGAAGTCCTCTACTATTAACATGTTATTATCAATATGTCTCTTTATTTTGGTTAACAGTTGGCTTATGTGGTTGGCTGCTCCCATGTTGGGGGCATAGGTATTTATAATTGTTAGATCTTCTTGTTGCGTAGACCCTTTAAGAATGATATAGAGTCCTTCTGTATCTCTAACTACAGTCTTTGGCTTAAAATATAATTTGTCTGATATGAGACTTGCTGCCCCAGCTTTCTTTTGAGGTCGGTTGGCATGAAAAATTGTTCTCCATCCCCTCACTTTCAGTCTGGATGTATCTTTAGCTTCAAAATGAGTGTCTTATAGGCAGCATATGGATGGGTCCTTTTTATCTGATCTGCAACCCTGTGCTATTTTATGGGAGCATTTAGGCTGTTCATGATGAGAGTGATTATAGAAAGATATTATTTTATTGTCATCATGTTGCCTGTGAAGTCCTGGTTTCTATAAATTGTCTCTGTAAATTTCTGTTCTGTATCAGTCTTGGGGTCTTTCTCCTTTTTAAGAATCTGCCTTAATATTTCTTGCAGGGCCAGCTTAGTGGTCACATATTTTTTCAGGTCTTGGAAGCTCTTTATCTCTCCATCTATTCTAAGTGACAACCTTGCCAGGTAAAGTATTTTTGGCTGCATGTTCTTATCATTTAGTACCCTGAATATATCTTGCCAGCCCCTTCTAGCTTGCCAGATCTCTGTGGACAATTCTGACATTATTCTGATGTTCCTCTGTCTGTACATAAGGAATCTCTTTCCCCTAACTGCCCTTAAGATGGTTTTCTTGTTTTGTTTTTGTTTTTATTTTTGTTGTTTTTTTAGATTTTATTTATTTATTTGACAGAGAGAGATCACAAGTAGGCAGAGAGGCAGGCAGAGAGAGAAGAGGAAGCAGGCTCCCTGCTGAGCAGAGAGCCCGATGCAGGGCTCAATCCCAGGACCCTGGGATCATGACCCGAGCCGAAGGCAGAGGCTTTAACCCACTGAGCCACCCAGGTGCCCCAAAATGGTTTTCTTGAATTTAAGATTTGCAGGTTTTACTATTACATGCCTGGGCATCAGTCTGTTCTCCTTGATCTTGGGATGGGTCCCCTCTGCCTTTGGGACACAAATGCTTGTTTCATTCCCCAGATTAGGGAAATTCTCAGCTACTATTTGTTCAAATATATCTTCTAGTCCTCTCTCTCTTCCCACCCCTCCCAGGGGTCCCAGTAATTCTGACATTGGAACATTCCATGGTGTCATTTATTTCTCTAATTCTGTTTTCATGGATTTTAAGCCATTTGTTCTAGGCCTCCTTCTGTTCCTTCTTTTCTATCAGTTTGTCTTCTAGATCACTAATTTGTTCTTGTGCATCATTTACCCTAGCTATTAGAGTATCTAGATTAGATTGGGTCTCATTGATAGCATTTTTATGTTCTGCCAGATCAACTCTCAATCCTGCCCTTAGAGAATCTATGTTGCCATTAATGGTGTTCTCCATCCTAGCTATTAGTATAACTGTTATCCTGAAGTTTATTTCCAATGTCTTACTTGTATCCATATCCATTAGTTCTATGGCAGAGGTCAGCCTATGAATTTCTCTTGAGTTAGGGGTTCCTCCTCTTAGTCATCCTGTTGAGAGGTAGTTGAAGGAATGTACAGAGTCCAGACTATTGACCACAACCGAAGCAAGATGCACCTGCTTTATAGAGACCTTAGGATTGTCGACCTCTTGTTTTTCCAGCCTGTCTTCTGGGGAGGGGCCTGTCGTGCTGTTACTCAGGCAGCCCTTTTTGGGCATAGTTGCTCTGCCCCCTGTGGCGGGGGGTGGGCTCAGTGAAAACTGGTTTTAGGGGGCTTTTGTTGTCTTGGGCCTTTCTGTGGCAGCTTTCCCGTCTGTGTAAGGACCTATTTAGAAACTGTCCCTGCTCCCTTTCCCCAAGGGGATTTACTTGGAGATAAGTCCTGGAAACCAGCTTCAGGTAAAAAAGCCCAGGTACAAAGGTGGGTCAGGCCAGGTGGAGACATCAGATCAGTGGGGGGGATGCATACTGTCTCCCTGGTTACCAAGGAGTATGGGCCCCTGCCCTTTGGGAGCCTTTTAGGTGCCAAGCAAGGTGTAATAGGCTGGTTCAAATGTCTACTAGGGTAAATTGTAACTCAATTGGTCACCTAGCATCACTGGAGTTTCCTGTGTGTGTTACAATCTCATTGGCCAGGCCCGACCGCATGGCCTTTGTCCTTAAAAGCTAATCTGTGAAACAGAGAAGGGTCGCCCTCTCTCGTAAGAGGCGCGGCCCAAAACATTCGGTTAGATTCTTGATGCTTGGTGCGAAATAAAGCTTTGCCTGACCTTCGCTTTGTATCAGTCTCGCTCCTTTAATCACAGACCCATTATTGGGGCATAACAGTCTGTTTGAAGAGTCAGAGCAGAAGAGACCATATCCAATCTTCTATCTCACAACGGACAGATCGCAGTGTGTTCTCCAGAGAGCCCTCCAAGCCACACTAACTCCATTTTTGTCTGTGCTGCTAAGAACTGGAACGTTCTGGGTTGTGCACCCCACAGCAGCATTCCCAGCCTCACTGCCAGGTTCAGGCAGGTTTCTGCCCTCTGTGTTCCTAAAACTGTGGGCTGCCCCCAGTTTGCACTCACCACCCCACAGCTCCAGGTCTGGGGGGCTGCCCGAAAGTCCTTTCCTTGCAGCTACCAGTCTGCATTTAGAGGACGGGGAACAAGGCCTTGTGACCACAGCATCGTGAGTCCTACAGGCCAGATCCCAGCGGTATGATCTGGAGCAAGGTGATTAGATTTCATTTTAAAGGCAATGGGACACCATCGGAGTACCATAAGCAGGGATTCGTTCTGACTCGCACTGTGCCCACAGAGGAGGGCCTCGTTTATCATTGCTTGCTTTACCGGACTCCCTTATTGAGGCAAAGTATAGCAACGCTCAGAACCACCAAACTCTTGTGGTTAGCTGTAGCTGACAAGCACATGGTTACATCTACTTCCATGATTCAGAAGTGTAATTTCTAATCAGTTTTTCTTTAACACGCACTTCTTCCTTTCCTAACCAGAAACAAACAAACTAGCAAACAGACAGGAAGGAGAGTCTCAACAGAGCTCTTTAAGAAATCTGTAGGGCTCGAGGGGACTTTTCAAGGTAATGGAAATATTCTGTATCTTGATTGGGGTAGTGATTACGCAGGTGTATACAATTTGTCAAAACCCATCAAACTCTAGACTTACAATAGGGAAATTTTCTTGTATGTAAATTATACCTCATTAAAGTTGATGTGAAAAAGGAAATTCTCTGAACACTGTAGGCAAATAGAGAGGAGGGGTGCTCTGTTCTGTTTCCCGAGTGCCAGCATTGTCTCAGACACAATGATGGTGGAGCCGCTCGTTGAAGAATGAGGGGGTTAGTGTGGCCATTTCAAGCAAGGCTTCAAAATTCTGGGACACTCCTCCCCTGAAGACCTGTGACTAGTGAGCAGCCCCACCCCCCCACAGACACCAAACCATGGGTGGTCAAGGACTCAGCAAGACCGAAGAAATGGCCTGGAGATGGTGACCGAGACAGAGGTTTATTGGGGGAGCTTATGGACACGGGGGTCTGGAAGCAGTAGGCTGGACCCAGTTTCCTCAGCTGGGATCTGCACGCAGCAAGCCTCTCCTTCCTTGCATGGCCAGCCCTCCAAGGAGATCAAGACCTGCCATGCGGGCACTCTTTGGTGCCAAGATGGTCCAGGTTGGCCACCCCTAGAGTCCTTGACCTTGAACAAGGAAAAACACGTTTTTCTACATATCCTGCTTGATGGGAATACAGAGGAAGGATGAGACCCATACATTCTCAAAACCGTAATTAACAGGGGCGCTCGGGGTATGCTTGCAGAAGCCTGCCAGCCAGCACGTACCGCATACGCCCTGACTGCCAGAATAAGCTGGAGGGATGCTGTACCAGTTTCTGGGCGCAGCTTCAAAAGTGCGTAGCTTCTACTTCCTGTCCCTCACACACCCTCTTAAAACTCAACTGCCATGCTGTGAGGAAGCCTGCGCAGTGCGGTCCGTGGAGAAGGCTAGGTGGAGAGACTCCCGTGGAAGGGTGCTGTGGGTCCCCCCACTCCTCAGCCTCAGCCGAGTTCCCAGCCGGCAGCCAGCCCCAGTTGCCATCCTGGAAATGGGTCTTCCAGAACCTGTACCTGCTGCCCGAGCTGATGCTGTCTGGAGCAGAGACAAGCTTTCTGCTGAATCCCGACCCAACTGCAAATGTGTGAGCTGAAGAAATGATTGTTTCAGCGCCCCAAGCTTTAGGGTGGTTTGTTCTTTTATTTATTTATTTGACAGAGAGAGATCACAAGTAGATGGAGAGGCAGGCAGAGAGAGAGAGAGAGAGAGGGAAGCAGGCTCCCTGCTGAGCAGAGAGCCCGATGCGGGACTCGATCCCAGGACCCCGAGATCATGACCCGAGCTGAAGGCAGTGACTTAACCCACTGAGCCACCCAGGCGCCCTAGGGTGGTTTGTTCTGCAGCAGTAACTGCTGATCAGTTAATCAGATAAAAAGAACTTATGGGCCCCCATAAGTTCTAATAGCTGGTACAGGCTCACACACACTTACCTAAAACCCTTAGGGTGAGCTATATGTCAGAATTCAGGATTTTTGACTTTAGGATTCGGAATTTTTGATATGGTGCTTATACCATATTTTCATAACATCCACAGTATGTATTTTTTTAAAAAATCAACTGAAATTTTTAGGATCTAATTGGCTTTCTTTTCTTTTCTTTTTTTTTTTAAGATTTTATTTATTCATTTGACAGAGAGATCACAAGTAGGCAGAAAGGCAGGCAGAGAGAGAGAGAGGAGGAAGCAGGCTCCCTGCTGAGCAGAGAGCCCGATGCGGGGTCTCGATCCCAGGACCCTGAGATCATGACCTGAGCCGAAGGCAGAGGCTCAACCCACTGAGCCACCCAGGCGCCCTCTAATTGGCTTTATTAAACAACTCCTGAATCAAGCAGCATCCCTTCTCGAAAGTAGAAGAGAGCTCCAAAGGATCACAGAAAGGGAAGGGTTTTAAAAGGCAGGATAGGGGCACCTGGGTGGCTCAGTCGTTAAGTGTCTGCCTTCCACTCAGGTCATGATCCCAGGGTCCTGGGATCAGGCTCCCTGCTTGTGTTTGCTTTCTCGCTGTGTCTCTCTCTGTCAAATAAATAAATAAAATATTAAATAAAAAATAACAATAAAAAATAAAAGGCAGGATAGAGAAGTCATAAACAGGAAAAACAGATTATTTCAAGGGAGGTCACCTTTCTTTAGGGACAAAAGGTCTTAGTAGGTTGATTGCCTCAGCTTTCTTTGGGGAATAGGGAGTGCCTGTGTGACAGATTACTTTATTGTTTCTCTCTTTCTTCCTTTTTTATTTTTTAAATTTTAAAAATTTATCTTATTGTTTCTGACCAGGAGATTCCTTACTGACTGGTCATGACTAAATTTCTAGGGGAGGTGAAAGTGTCATTTGTTTAGTTATTAAGCCCCACTTTGATTATGAGCCTTAGCATAAATGTCTCCATTTTGAGCCTGTGATGTTCATTTTAACATGAGTAATGCAAAATGCTAACTTACCCGTAGAAAAATGTATAAATATTCACACTCTATATGACAATTAAGACCATAAATAGCCCCAAGTCAGGCTTTGCTACCAAATGAATTTGCTGTGAAAGAAAAGAAAATTTTTAGTTCTTACGACTATTTTGGATTTTAATTTCGATATTGCACTTATGGGATGATTGATGGGCCTGTAGTTTGGCCCGCCTAGAAAGCACGGAAATAGTGTGTAGGGAGAGAAAGGGGGTGAGTAGGTAACCTGATTTAGTGGCCTGTGACTTTGAAGTTTAATCCTGTGGCCATCAGGGTCAGGGGAAGGATGCTGGCTCTGGTGGAGAGCATGGGTTGCCAGCCATCCTGAAGCAGAGATGTCACATGTTGGGGACCAAAGTCACAGTAACTGTGAAGAGAAGAGAGGACACATTTTTTTTTTTTTTTTTTTTTTACAGATTTTATTTATTTATTTGACAGAGATCACAAGTAGGCAGAGAGGCAGACAGAGAGAGAGGGGGAAGCAGGCTCCCCACTGAGCAGAGAGCGGATGTGGGGCTCCATCCCAGAACCCCAGGATCATGACCTGAGCTGAAGGCAGAGGCTTTAACCCACTGAGCCACCCAGGCGCCCCTTGGACACATCTTTTTAGGTGATAGAGCACATAGAAAAATGATAATATCTATCCTATATGTTTGGGGTACTTGGGGGGCACAGCTCACAGACTGAGGTCACTGTAATGAAAGCGAAGGAAGGTTCCTTCCCTCAATGCACAGGAAGCCAATAAAGAACAGACATGGAGCTTTTGCAGCCAAGAAGGGTGGGCTATTTACTGGCATGGTATCGCCCAGGAGAAGCAGGAGCTAATGCTCAGAAGTCCCAAACTTCCTGATGACTTGCAAGTGAGGAGTTTTAATTAATTAATTAATTAATTAATTAATTTTTTAAAAAGATTTCATTTTTAAATAATCTCTCCACCTAGCATGGGTCTCCTATGTACAACCCCCAAGATCAAGAGTCACATGCTCTACTGACTGAGCCAGCCAGGTGCCCCGCAAGTGAGGGCTTTTAAAGGCAAAACTTGGGGCAGGGATCTCCTGAGAAGGTGGAGGCCATTATTCGGAGACCTAGAAGGTCATGTTCTCAGCTGTTCCTCAGTAACTTCTAGCACAGCTTCACCTCTGATCAGGAGCTCTGTTTCATCTCAAGAGACTTGGAATCTGAAAAATATGTTTGTTCCATATGTTTGAGATTTCATTAGGTGCATCTGGTGATCATATCTTCAGGGTGGTGCTGACCACTTGAAAGCTAGTGAGGTTTCATGCCTCCCACGTGTTCCTTTGAATGATAAGCAAGAAACCCCTTCTTTGAGCCTAGGCCTCTGTGTTCCTTGCAGGTCTGGCTGGGCCTGGGTTATGATGTGAACTTCATGTAGGAAAGACCTGAGGATTCTGAGCTGATGGCCAAGAAAGAATTCTTGAGACATCTTTGGTGCAAAAAGGTGGTTTTATGAAAGCATAGGGACCAGACTGTGGGCAGAAAGAGCTGTCCTGGGTTCATGAGGAGTGGCCCAGTATATACTTGCAAGTTAGGAGAGGGTGGGGAGAGCCTAAGTTGCTAAGGAATTCTGGAAGCAAGGTTTCTGAGGACCTTGAGGAGGCTAACTATTGTTGGGAAAAGGTCGTTTATCACCGTCTAATAAAACCTGAGTCATGAGATCCTTCAGGTGTATACTGGTGGGTCTTGTGCTTGGGCGATGATTGCCAACATGTATCTTGGGAGTTTAGAGATAAAGGAAGTTTCGAAAGGAATTTTTATATGTTCAAGTAGACTTACAGGATCCTGGAGGTTGGCCCAAGGTTGCCTTTTGCCTTAGCAATGTATTAACATTGAAGCAGTTGAGTCCCTAGAGGAATGTCACTCTGCCTGTTTCAGGGACTTGTCAATGGGCTGTAGGTAGTAAGGAAATTTAATCATTTTTCTTCGGCCTTTGTTTCCCGCATCCACCTTGAGTGTTCGTTCTTCCATCTGAACTAGCAAGATGGATGCCACCTTCCCCACCAGCCCTAGGACTCTGCCCCTCCCCTCCAGCTGCCCCATCAGTAACCCTCACCCAGGTCAGGGGATACCAGTGTGCAGGCCCGCTGGATGGGGAGCTCTGGATGTGAGAGCTGTCAGGGAGGAAGAAGCCTGTGGGCTTGATAGCTGCTCTGATTGGGGGACATGGCAGAGGGAGATGGGAGTGATGCTCCAGCTTCTGTTTGGACGGTAGGGTTGACGGTGGCGCCACTCTTGGTAAAACACATCACGATCACTCTTGGCTGTTCGGTCAGATCACAGGGCAAAGGTTTGGGGTCATAGCACGAAGGTGGTCATTGAAATCTCTGCAACGTGTGAGTTTGGCCAGTTAGGTCTCCAGAAAGAAGGGAGAGAAAAGGTTAGAAAATAAAGAAGGGGAAGAAAAGAGTCATCCTTAGTGTCTTTAAATTCATCACAGTTCCTCTGAACAAGCCCAGAATCCTGACCAGACCCCCTGCCGCCGCTGCCCACCCCATTCTACCGCCACAGACAGTGAATCATTGGTCAAAGAGTGGAGGTTTGTGTCTGGCCAGGTCTGCCTTTCAGGTCAAGTTCCTTATAAATAAATAAAAATCCTCACACCAGACACAGTCTTCTGTGCCCTGAAGGCTTTGATTTGAGGGCAAAGACCAGCTTTGAGGTGCAAAAGATCCAGGAAGCCAGAGGATTCTACTCAACCTGTCAGACCACTTTGACCTTTGTTTCTTGCTATGCATAAAAAAGGCCCCCCCAGTCTCTTCAGAAGGGAGAAGCAGAAGTGGGGATGGGGGGTGCAGATGGGGGTTGGGGGGGGAGAAAAGACATTCTATCTTGTAATTCTACATATTTATGTATTTTTAGAAAAACTTTACAGGAATGTATTTGTTGTGCCCAAGTTTTTGTGTCCGAGAGACCACCAAGCAGCCAAGACTGATGCAATCCCACGAGGGTTTATTCGACAAGTTTAAGCTTGGGCCCAAGTATACCCGACACAGCAGAATAGGGACTTGGACCCTGAACCAGATTACAGTCAGAGTTTTTAAAGGCAGAGTCGGGGTGGACGCGGCAGTAGGTGATTATTGGGCCACGACTGCTAGCCCCTATGTTCCTGGTTTTTTCTGACATGATTTATTACAACATTAAGCTATCCTATTCCTGATTGATCTTTGGTATGGCGTGTTGTTTTCGAAACCTTTGGTCAGCCTTCCTTGAACCGGGGGTAAATGAGTTGGCTAGGTGAGGACAAAGGGGATGTTCAGAAGGGCTGTCACAGTAAAGAAGACTGTCAGGATATTGGAGGCCTGGTATTTGTCAAGCCAAGGCTGTTTTTCCCTCTAATGAGGCATTAACATGAAGACAGTTGGGAGTTTCCTGGTGGAATGTCACATTCCTCCTATCAAACATCCTTGACAGTGAGTTTTAGGTTTAGAAGAAATTTAACTTTATTTACATTTTCTTCTGCCTCCGTCTCCTTCAGTTTTATGGAGGGGAGGGTGACATTAGGGCTTGAGGAACTGAGTTATTTGTCTCTGGAAGTTGGGCTATTGATCAGATAGCTTCTTTGTCATAAATTACTAGGACATTTGTAAACCAAGGGAGACCCCCTTCTTGAGGATTGTGATCTCTGCAAGTTAACTATTTGTTTTTCTTTTAGGGCAGCCAGGGGTGCCTGAGGAATGTCACACGTATTACCGAGGGGAGAGCGGAAGGTGGGGGGGCGCAAGGTGCCAGCTTTTGCTTTGTCCTCAGCCAGCCTCCTGCTCCCTCATCTTTCCCCCATGAACAATTTTGACCCTTAAATCTTTAAGGTAGTTGAAGGTGGAAGGTCTCATCTTCTGTAACTTCTTCCTGCTGAACAGGGGCATAGAGTTGTCCCCACCGACTCGGGTCACCACTGGTCAGTTGGGGAGTGTGTAGGGGAGTTAGGAAAGACGGAGGCAGCTGAGTCTAGGGGAGACGGCTCAGGTGATCTTCCCAAGTGGAAAGGATCATCTGTGGAAGTTATGACAGGGAAGGAATTGAAGTCAGGTGAGGAGACATGGGAGAAAATAGCAAAACATGATTAGTGTAACAAAAAGAAAATGAAGCTCAAATAAGTTTTTTTTGCTATTTGACAAAAAAACAAAAAAAAAACAAAAAAAAACCCTTTTCCAGTCCAGGAGTTTAAAGCAATCATTAAAGGAGAGAGGGACTGTTTAAAGTGCTAACTTGAGTAGGTCAGAACCCAAGGAATATTTTGTGATAATCTGGAACATCAAGATGGCTGCGTTTATGTCAGGGCTAGACTCGAGGTGGGCACAGCCTTGTTTTTCTTGGCCTCCACAGTATTCTGATTACGTGTATTCTGAAAATATATATAAAAAAACATGCACTGTATAAAACCGGTTCTGGCAATTTTCTTATGATTCGTCTTACAACATGATTAATAGCAGTCGCTTTAGCAATAACTGTTGCTGTATTTTTGACTCCTTGGCTCACTGAGGAAATGTAGGATTTCCTCCTCAGTTCCCCCTTTAGATTTTCTGCACAAAGAGTTGCCTGGAGTGAGTTTCTTGATCGGGGTTTGGGAAAGTAGAGGCCAAGGCGAGGGACTTTCGGGGTAAGGCGATCAGACTTTCTCTGCTTCATGAAGCCTCTAATGGAGCTCAGGACGTGCTACCCCCAAAACATGGCCCGTTCATGTGCTGAATATTTTACACTGGAGGAGTTTGAGAGAACAGCGAAACAGGAAGGTCACTCTGGTCTTCTCCTGCCGGCCCTTCTTCCTTAAAGCAGGCCGTAACGTTTTCCTGTGAGAGACACCCTCCTTCTTTCTGGAGGAAAGCAGCATCCTTCTCTGAGGTAGAGGGACACAGAGAAGAATCCTAACAAACAGATCTTGCTAATTTCCCTCCGTTTATCATACTCTCCTCCTGATCCCTAACCTGTCCTGTTGCTCCGCGAAGCCCGCTCTTCATCAAGCTTAGCATAAAGGTGCTCAGGTCTGTTTCTCGGGGTCCTCATTTCCCTATGAAGGCTCCCGCCTCGTGTAAAACAGATGTGACAGCAGTTTGTATGCTGTCACTGTGTTGAGGACATTTTTAGATCCAGCCAGACAACGGCTCTGATGATGAGAGGAAACAGAAGGCTAGATGGGGCAAAGCAGAAGCTGATCCCCTGTGACCTGGAACCCCCCCCCCCCCCCCCCCCCCACCAAGCGTAACATTCTTCCAGGAATCTCCCAACTATTTTAATGTTAATACCTTGCTAGAGAGGGAAAAACAACCTTAACCTGACAATGGCAAAGTCTCTGGTATGTTTCCATCCTCTTTAGCATATGAAAGTTCTTTCAAACCCTCCCTTTAATTTACCTCCCCCAACCCACAGTATATATCCAGCTGCCCCTCACAACCCCTACGTGGCAGCTCTTTCTGTCCAGGGGTCATGTCGCCACATTTTAATAAAGTATTTTGTACCAAAGACGTCTCAAGAATTCTTTGTTGGGCGTTGGCTCTGGACTCTACCCCACCGAACCTCACTTACATTCCAAAACTTCATCACTAAGAAGGTCTAGGAAAACTCTTGCCTCTCTTAAACCTCTTCAGCATTCCGCATTAGGACGTATCGATGCAAGTTGGCTGGAGAGAACTCCCAGTATAAGAAGAAAATACAGGGGAGCCTGGGTGGCTCAGTGGGTTAAAGCCTCTGCCTTTGGCTCAGGTCATGATCTCAGGGTCCTTGAGCCTTGCATCTGGCTCTTTGTCCAGCGGGAATCCTGCTTCCTCCTCTCTCTCTGCCTACTTGTGATCTCTGTCCATCAAATAAACTAAAAGAAGAAGAAGAAGAAGAAAAAGAAGAAGAAAATACAGAGTTTTATTTTGAGAAGCGTAGGGAATAAAATCATGACCATTACCACTATTTCTGCTTCTGTACCTTCGCTTGCAAACCCATGAGGAGATGGAAAAATACCAGCAGACTTTCTATAGGCACTCTGTAACCACACAACCCCTGCCCAGAATTGAACCTGGCAGAGTAGCTGCTCCGGGACCCCCCACCCGGCTCTGGGCCGAGAGATAACAGCCATCTGGCGCCAGAGAAACCCCCACCCAGAATTGGACATGACAGAATGACCGCTCCCGGATCCCCCCACCCAGTTCTGGGTGCAAGAGATAATAACCATCTGGCGCCCCGCGGCTTGACAGGGAGACCCCGGGCAATCCTGAGGTGACACATACCCTAGCGGCGCCAACCAAACAGTTTGAAGAACGACAGCCCTTTGACCTAACCAGTAATCTGTTCCCAGCCTTTTCCCGCTCTGTAGCGCGCCAGTCATATTATAGAGTTGCTTTATGATTTTCCCACGGTATGTGGTGATTTGTTACAAGATACTATGATGTATGCTAAGTCCCTGCCTCCCCAAAACTAATGCATAAAAGGTGTTGTGATCCCGAGCTTGGGACCTCTTAGCGTCACCGGTAACGAGTGCGTGGAGGTCCGGGTTCGAACTCGTAATAAATGACCCTTGCTGTTTGGCTTTGACTCTGGACTTTGGTGGTCGTCTTTGGGGGTCCCGGAATTTGGGCATTCAATTTGAGCCCAGATAGGACAGCTGCCTGCAAAATAGGATCTTCAGAGGAAAGAAAGAATGAACACTTTTTATGGCGTTATAATGTTTTGTTTCTTTTTTTTTTTTAACATAAAGAGTCATAAATTGAAAGACCCTTACTCCGCACCCAAGAACCAGAAACCACGTCTCCACTGGATGCAAGTTGCAAGAGGTGATTTATCGTTTACACAGGCGCCTGCAGACGCATCAGCCTCCTGTGGACTGAGCGTGCCGGGCTAAGTTGGGGAGCAGATTATATAGGGCAGGGTTGGGGTGGCAGGAAGCGTGCTTACAGAAGCAGATGCATGGTTACGGGGATCTGATTGGTTAATTTAAATCAAGCATAGTCAGGCGTTGGGTTCAAGGCAAGGACACAGCCGTTTGTTCTGGCGGGCCTTGCCTCAGCACTCTGGAAAGTCCCAGGTTCACTCTGTTCCTCATTTGTCTTCCCTTTGGACAGGCCGGTTGACCATAGACATCCTGGTATGTGTTGCCATCCAGCTATGGGGACAATAGGTTACTTAATCAAGCCTTCAGCAAGGGGAGAGGGCTCTTTCATTCCCCCCTTTTTCTTTATCATGGATAGAATCTTATATCCATTAGCTTTGTTCCTGAAGTAAGTCAATTTGAGAGCCAGTCTGTTTAATTAGTTGATATTGCTGTGTCAGCACCATTGTCTGGATTACTGACAAGCGATCTTTCATGAACTGTACTAGTTTATTTAAGATATAAGGGCCGATTGAAAGAATTAGTAGAAGTATAATAAGGGGCCCTAAAATGGTGGACAGTAACGTGGTGAACCAAGGAGATCCATTGAACCAACTTTCAAACCAGCCCTGTTGGGATTCAAAATCTTTTTTTCTTTGGGCTAGTCTTTCTCTGAGTTTATCCGTGGTTTCTCTAACAATTCCAGTATGATCAGCATAAAAGCAGCATTCCTCCTTGAGGGCTGCGCATAATCCTCCTTCTTTTAAGAACAATAGGTCTAGTCCCCTCCTATTTTGTAGAACCACCTCGGAGAGGGAGGTTAAGGATTTTTCTAAGGCAGTGATTGATGTTTCTATAGCTTCTAAATCAGCAGTCATGGTGGCCTGCAAATGCATAAGCTGGTTGCTTTGGAGTAGGGCAGAGGTTCCCGTTCCGATACCTGCCGCTATTCCCCCAACAAATATCCCTTCGATATCTGTTTTTACCCTCATAGAAGTTGAGGATAGTCTCCAAACTGTGGTAGGTGATTCTAGGCCATAATTGGACTAATACACAGTAATCTGCGGCGGCATTTAAGAGTTGGGCAGAAATACAGGGAGTCAAGCCGGTGTTACATGCCCAATAGGTTCTGTTGGGGGCTTCTAAATAGTAGTTACTGGGAGTGATGGTAGTTGTCATGTTGCATAGTGTCTGATGGGAGGTTGGTATTTTACCTAAACATAGTCCTTGACCTGATACTTCAGGGAGAGTTAACTTGTGGCTAGGAGAAGAGGAACAGGTGGTGGGGGGGGAAGTATGATTGATGAAGTTAGCAGCTGTAGCTACACCTTCATAAGAAGGGGAGCTTGACACTAGGCAGAGCCAACAATCCTTAGCAAGAACGGGATTAGAATAATTGAGGGCTTGGTATGCCCCTGTTATCAGGTTAAGGAGTCGATCTCCAGTACCAGGAGAAGGTCTGTCCGAAACCGATGGTATTGATGAGGAAGCATGGGGGGGGGGCTGTGCCAGGTGGGATGATGGTGACGGCGGGTGGTAGGCGGGGGCCCTTGGGATGAGGGTTAGGGGCTCTCTGATCTGGCAGGACCGGATTAGGCCCTATGGCGGCAGAGGGGGATTCTATAGAGAGTTTTATAGTAAATATGAGTCCCTCATCATAATTTCCTTTTATAGAGTCTAAGGCCCCAGCTATACCCTTTTGTCCAGTGGATTGCTTTCTTTCCAGACTCTGTGAAGGTAATCTTAAGGGGGTGACACCATGCATTTTTACAGTGTTTTCTGTCGTTTTCTCGGTCCCAGATATTTCCCACCTCATGGGAGTAGTTGGCTTTTACAGTGATAAAATCCCAATGCAAGGTGGGTTTCCAATAGACATCACCTGTAGTTTCATATCCCCAGGCCACACAGTAGAAGTCACCAGGGCCTCCACATTTATAGGCCCGTCCACTAGCAGCATTATTTCTTGGCGCGGGGCAGACATAAAAGGGGAGTGCACTAAATTTGGAGCGTCGTGGTCCGTCTCCACATCCCCGGTTAGGGGGCGACATTCCACTACTTGTAGGGGATGTCGGTGGATTATGGGGATCATCGTGTTGACCTATGTCCCAAGACCCCATAGCCAGTTTACAGAGATCCGGATACAGGGTAGGCCACCATGTATTAGGGGTGTGTTGGGCCGTACTGGACCAGATAACTCTCCCCGTTTGGGAGAGAACCTGCCAGGTTAATTGCTTGGAGAGATGTGGACTGGTACCTTTTATAGGGGAAAGGAGAGAGAATAAGCAAAAGAATAGAACTAATGGCGAACGAGTCTTACCTTTAGTGGGTTTGGGGAGCGTTGGACGGTCCATTCCGAGTTCTGATGATGTTTGGTCTGTCCGTCCCGGTGTGCCGCCTTCACATGGGAGGCGTGGATCCAGGCTGCAATCCCGTCAACTTTTAGCGCCGTGGGCATTGTTAGGAGCACCGTATGAGGTCCTTTCCAGCGGGGTTCAAGGTTCGTGGCTCGATGCCTGCGGACCCAGACAGTATCCCCGATTTTGTAGGGATGGGGTCGTGACGGGATGTTAAGTTCTTCCTGGTAGGCGGCTGCCAGGGGTTTCCAGACTTCTTGTTGCACCAGCTGCAAAGCTCGCAGATGGGCCTGTATGGAGGGGGAAGGGGAGTGAGTAGAGAGATCTGCCTCAAAGAACGTGACAGCTGGAGGGGGAGCACCATAGAGGATTTCGAAGGGTGTCAGACCGTGAGGGCCAGGAGTGTTTCTGGCCCTATAGAGTGCTAAAGGCAGGAGCTGGACCCAATCTTTAGAGCCAGTTTCAAGCAGTAATTTAGATAGAGCCTCCTTGATGGTTCTATTCATTCTCTCTACTTGTCCTGAACTTTGGGGTCTATAAGCACAATGTAATTTCCAATCAATCCCCAAAAGCTTGGCCACCGACTGACTTACCTGGGAGACAAAGGCAGGCCCATTGTCTGACCCCAGTACCTCAGGCATTCCATACCTTGGGAAAATCTCCTCCAGTAACATCTTAGCAACTATGTTGGCAGTCTCCTTCTTGGTGGGGAAGGCCTCTGCCCATCCTGAAAATGTGTCTAGAAAAACTAAGAGATATTTATATCCATACATGCCAGGTTTGATTTCGGTAAAGTCAATTTCCCAATGTGTGCCAGGGCGGTGACTGCGTACTCGGACTCCTGGTCCGATACTAGTTTTTCCAGGATTGACTTGGGCACACGCTGTGCAATTTGCGACCGCTTGTCGAAGGAGGAAGTTTCGTTTGGGGAAATAGTTTTCTAAATTGGCCCTATCCATTAAAGATTTCATTTTGTTTGCACTTAGATGAGTCAGCCGATGGAGGTGATTTATTAGTTCCTTTGCCATTTTAATGGGCATTATGGCTTTTCCTTGATATTCCCATCGGTTTAGGGCCGGGTTGTAATTGGCCCCCAACCTCTGCATGATGTCTAAATCAGTTTCTTCATAATTCCAAACGGGGGCGTCATTGGTTTCCTCTGTCCCAGTGAGGATGGTAATAGTCAATAGTTGAGGCCCTAAAGCTGCCCGTCGGGCTGCTTCGTCGGCCAAGCGATTTCCTTTGGCCTCTGGGCTATTTCCTTTTTGATGGCCTGGGCAGTGCATTATGCTCAGCTTTTTGGGAAGAAATAAGGCCTTTAGTAGGGCCAATATTTCAGTTTTATTTTTAACTTCTTTTCCGTTGGAGGTCAGTAGTCCCCTCCTCCGATAAATTTCCCCATGAATATGGGCGGTGGCAAAGGCGTATCTGCTATCTGTGTAAACAGTAAGTCTCTTACCTTCTGCCAGTTGGAGGGCCTGGGTTAAGGCGATTAGCTCGGCCCGTTGTGCTGAAGTGCCTCCTGGTAGTGCACTTGCCCACACAATTTGAGAGTTGGTCGTGATGGCGGCTTCTGCCCATCATTCTCCATCCTACAGGTAGCTACTGCCATCCGTGTACCAGGTCAGGTCCGCATCCTTCATGGGCTGGTCAGTTAGGTCAGGTCGTGTCCCATGCGTTTCTGCAAGGATCTGGTGGCAATCATGCAAGGGGGCCTCCCCAGGGGTGGGTAGGAGAGTTGCGGGGTTGAGAGTCACCACAGGTCCGAACTGGATTCTGTCTGTGTCCAGGAGGAGGGACTGATAGTGAGTAAGGCGAGCATTAGATAGCTAGCGGTCTGGGGGTTGGCGAATTAAAGATTCCACTGTGTGTGGAGCCAGGATTGTTAAAGGCTGTCCCAAAGTCTATTTGGTTGCATCCTTGATTAGGACCGCTATGGCTGCTATCATTTTTAGGCATGGTGACCATCCTGCTGCCACGGGGTCTAACTTCTTAGAGAGGTAGGTGATAGGGTGTCTCCAAGGCCCTAGTTTTTGAGTTAGAACCCCCTTAGCAAACCCTTGTTTTTCATCGACAAACAGGTCAAAGGGTTTAGTTATGTCCGGCAGGCCTAACGCTGGGGTCTTGAGGAGCGCTTGTTTAATATGATCGAATGCCTGCTGTTGTTGTTCGGTCTAGACAAAAGGGGCATCCTGCTTGGTCAAGGGGTACAGGGGAGCCGCTATTTCTGCAAACCCAGGGATCCATAGTCTACAGAAGCCCGCCGTCCCTAGGAATTCCCGCAATTGCCTGTGGGTTTGGGGCGTTGGAATGCTGGATATAGTCTCTTTCCTTGAGGCCGTTAACCATCGCTGGACGTTATGCAATTCATAACCTAGGTAGGTGACCTTAGTCTGGCAAATCTGGGCCTTCTTTGCGGATGCCCTATATCCTATTTGGCCAAGGGTTCGTAGGAGGTCCCCAGCACCTGTTTGACAGTCCTCCTCATTTGTTGCTGCCAGTAAAATGTCATCGACATATTGCAGTAAGATCAGGGAGGGATGCCTTACCCAGAAATCGGCCAGGTCCTGGTGAAGAGCCTCATCGAATAACGTGGGGCTGTTCTTAAATCCTTGTGGCAGCCTTGTCCAGGTTAACTGACCTGAGATTCCCAATTCTGGGTCCTTCCACTCGAATGCAAAAATGGGTTGACTCTGGGGACTTAATCTTAAACAGAAGAAAGCATCTTTTAGATCTAGGAAGGTATACCAGGAGTGGGTCGGAAAAGGTGCTAAGTAGGTTATAAGGGTTAGGCACGGTAGGGTGGATGCCTTCTACTTGTTTATTGACCTCTCTTAGGTCCTGGACCGGCCGGTAGTCATTTGTACCAGGTTTCTTGACAGGTAGTAGAGGAGTATTCCAGGGAGACCGACATGGGGCCAAAATGCCCTGGTCTAATAGCCGCTGTATGTGCGGTCTAATGCCTTGATAAGCCTCGTTAGACATAAGATATTGTCTAACATTGACAGGGATGGCTGTTGCCTTCAATTGTATGTGAATGGGGGGTTGCTGGATAGCTAATCCCATTCCTCCTGTTTCCGCCCAGGCATTTGGGTAGGATGAGAGCCAGGATTTTATGTCCCACTTAGGTTGGGGAGCTTTTTCATGCAGTCTATATTCTTCTTCTTCTTTTTTTTTTTTTAATATTTTTTTATATATTTTTTTTATATTCTTCTTCTAATTGTAAAGTAAGTATATGCAAAGGAGTCCCGTTGGCGCCGGTCACTGTGGGTCCCCTTGGATGCCAGGATGATGGCTTTTCTGCCCTGGTTGCATCGTGTCCCTTGATGCTGGCTGTCAAGAGTATGCTATCTAGGGGCGCCTGGGTGGCTCAGTGGGTTAAGCCGCTGCCTTCGGCTCAGGTCATGATCTCAGAGTCCTGGGATCGAGTCCCGCATCGGGCTCTCTGCTCGGCAGAGAGCCTGCTTCCCTCTCCCTCTCTCTCTCTCTCTGGCTGCCTCTCTGTCTACTTGTGATTTCTCTCTGTCAGATTAATAAATAAAATCTTTAAAAAAAAAAAAATACCTTTAAAAGAGTATGCTATCTAGAATGGCACACACACACACACACACACACTGCATGCTATCTAGGAAGGCGCACGTGCGCGCGCACACACATACACACACGCACATACACACACATTGTATCTTTCCACAACATCAGCTTTATTCAGTCCTATAGCCAGGTTAACGTGATTATAAAGTAGGTCCAGCATTCCAATCTCAGTGACTTTCACGGGGTGTTTTCACTTGGCTCCTTACGCATCATACAAAGCAAAGCAAAGGACAAGTCACAGAACAAAGAAGATAAGATAGAGCGGGGGTGGGCGGATAAGAAGTTAACGAACCAAACTCCAAGTGGGTCTGTGAGCACGTAATTGAGCTGAAGCCTCCGCTGGTCTGGGTGGTCCGGCAACAGAGGATCTCTGTTGTGTTCAGAGATCACCTGGGCACAACCTTCAGCTGCCTTTTTGATGTGGTCAGATGCGAAAGGGTCAGTGTCTAGAGTGTTTGCCAGTTTCCTGCATAAATCCTCCCTTTTTCAAAGGGATTTAATCAGTCCTGGGCTTTGCAGACCTCCTCTGATTCTGTTGGTTGATCGGTTCTGAGTGTGTCCTTGGCTGGTGCTAGTTTCAGCACCACCTCTGGTCTTAGCTGCAGTGCCCTTGTTACTTGTGTCATTGCTTGACTGAAGTCACTGCTTGACATGAGTGACTCCATCTTGCTCTGCCCGCTAGGCCCGGCGTAGATTGCCCAGGAGTACGTTGGGGAGTCAACAGTGTGGTCTTTCATAGGCTATGCAATTGATGATATATTTTTTTCAGCGAGACTGAATTGTAATGCAAACTTATGTGAGCTTTGTGGTGAGTTTTCGCCTTTGCATTTTTGTAACATCCGTTTGAGGCAGTTAGTTCGGTTCTCACAGGTTGCCTGGAGGCCAAAAAAGAAGTCAGGGCCAGCTATCCAGGAAAGTCAGAGGCTTGTCCTGGTGGCAGTCTGAAATAAAACCGGAAGTAGCCAGATGAAACCGGACAGGCGCAAGGTGGCTGACGAAGTGGGCGGAAGCCCCTGACCAAATATGGAAGAAAAAGCACTAAACTCTGCTTCCAAGAAATCCTCACCCCGAGTAACGAATAGAATATTCCAGCCTCTCCTTAACAACTGTCCGTAAAAGATAGAAACCCAACCCCCAGGGCATGCAGCTTTCTTTCCCTCTCTCCTGCGTCCCCTGCTCTACACACCTCAAGAGTGTACCTTCCTGCGGTGTCCTTCCCCTGCCATGTCACCACTCATTGAGTTCTTTCTTGTGACAAGACCAAGAGCCTTTGGTGATGTCTTTGCAACTGACTGGGTCGAGGCCACAGGGCTCCTGGGGTCTCCCCAGTTTACCCAGCGACACATTTCTAGCATAAATTTAGAAATAGTAGTAAAAATCCAATTAATAATACCTGGAGCAAACAATGGGAAGTAGATACAGAATTAGAAAGAATAGAATCCAAAATATCTATTACAGGTATTTTGATTATTTTAATTAGTTTGAGTATCTGTTTGCCTCCTTTATCTAGTTATTTGTGCTTTGTGATCTGTTTGAGCTGATTGGCTAAAATGGTAAATAAATTTTCTGTTACTATCTGTAGCAGTTTCTCTGGCCAGTTAGTTTCTATAGAAAGGACATCTTATAGTGGTTGTAATTCTGTCTCCGCAAATATTTGCTCATCAGTATCAATGTTAGTATAGGTTTTTTTTTTTGGTTTTTTTTTTTTTTTTTTAGCATCTGGCAGTTCGAATTGCAAAGCTAGTATTATACCGTATAGCAGTAGCATTATAATAAAAAGTACTCGTTACAAAATAAATCAGGGAGTATTACAGAAGCATTTTGTTCTCATTTGAGTGGATACTGTCAAATATTAGGTAATGGTTTAGTGTTATCAACAGTCACTTTAATTGGAGTTGTTGATTTAATTTTTCCAATATCCGAAGGAGAAGAAGACCATCGTGTTGGGGAGATTTGTAAAAATCAGTGGTTATCTTCCTGTTGGGTTGTTGGATCTGCTTGTTTTGTAATAATTAAGTTTTCAGAAACCGGATCGTGGTCTTCATCAGTGTCTTATAAATCCAAAAGAATTTCAGGGAAGCCTGGGTGGCCCAGTCAGTTAAGCAGCTGCCTTCGGCTCAGGACGTGATCCCAGTATCCTGAGATCAAGTCCTACATCGGCCTCCTTGCTTGGCGGGGAACCTGCTTCTCCCTCTCCCCCTGCCTGCCACTCTGCCTCCTGTGTTCTCTCTCTGACAAATAAATAAATAAAATCATTTTTTAAAAAATCTAAAAGAATTTCACCTTTTTGAGAAATGTTTGAGCATTATATGTTTCTAAAAGATCTTACCCTATAAGATGATTTGGCACACAATCAGCCCATAAAAAGACATGATTTCGTAACTGGAAAATTACTGGTTCTGATTCAAAGGCTTGAATTGTCAGATTTGAAATCCCTATGATTTGAACTGAATTGTTACTCCAGGTAGAGGGCAGTGAGGGGAGGTAAGGCTGAGAAAGGTTAAGGTAGCCCCAGTGTCTGTTAGGGCCCTGGATGTTTCCCCTCCGGTAGTGATTTTTGTCTTCTCCTAAGGTATTAGTGAGGGGAAAAGGGAAAGCCCTCTGGTTTCCCTGGGAGCATCCCTATTCTTTTTTATTTTATTGTTCTCACTGTTCCATTTCAATGTGAAACAGTCTCCCTTGAAATGCCCAGGGTTTTTTTGTTTGTTTGTTTGTTTACAATAGTAGCAGAGGTGGTCTTCTTAAGCCTTTAATTGGATTTTGGAAAGGCCTCTCAGTGGGACCATTAAGCTTTTGTAAGTGTACATGCATAATTTAATGGCTTTTCTCTTTTCTTTCCTTTGTAAAGTCTTGTGAAGACTCCGTTGGTTGAGCATCCAACTCTTAGCTTCCTCTCGGGCTGTGATATCCAGATTGTGGGATGGTGGGTTCAAGCCCCATGTAGAGATCCACACTCACAGGGAAGTCTGCTTGAGGTTCTGTCTCTCTCCCTCTGCCCCTTGCCCCTGTGTGCTCTCTCTTTCTCTCTCTCCATATTAACCCCTTGAGTTTTGGGGACTTCTTCCTTTGAGAAAGGAGGTGGAAATCAAGTAGGTACATCAAGGATAGAGAAGTTCAGAAAGAAGAGTACATAAGTACATAAATGGGGCTCCTGGGTGGCTCAGTCAGTTAAGTGTCTACCTTTGGCTCAGGTCATAATCCCCAGGGTCCTGGGATCGAGTCCCGCATCAGGCTCTCTGTTCATCTGGAAACCTGCTTCTCCCCCTGCCTCCCATTCTCTCTGCTTGTGCTCTCTCTCTCTGTGTCACATAAGTAAATAACATCTTTAAAAAAATAAGAAGCGGATCTAAAGGAGCAGAGCGGAGTGAAGGTGGAAAAGAGCTACTGGCAGGTGTTTCCAAAGTTTTCTTCAATTTAGCAATGGATTCTAAAAGTTTTTTAATTAGTTTCCTGTAAGGAAGACATCATTGCCACATTTTAAATACCAATTAAAATAAGCTCCTCATTCCATTTGTTTAATTTTATAGCTGGCTTTGTTTCCAGTTGTGCTTTCGAGAAAACTATTTTTGGTAAATCAAATTTTGGCCATTTTGGCCATCTAGCACTTAGATTCTCTTTTGTTGAATTTTCCCGTTCAGTCAAACACTTGCAAGTAGAAATTCCATATGTGTTATACGTAAAATCTGCTGGGGCTTCTGTGGGTGGCTGTTGTGCCTTTGAGAGCTGTTCAGCTTTGGAGGCATGATTCCCTGTCTTCTTTTGGTTTTAGTTTTAGTATAAAATCTGGACAGTTCTCTTGGGAGTGGAGAAGAATGTAATGGATCCAAGCATGCTGTTTATGAGTGTGAAACACTCTCTTAGGTACCTCAGTGTCTCCCGTCGGTCATCCAAAATCAAACTGAGGGCTCTGAGCACCCGATGACGCATCCCTATATGTGCATCTCTGCATGAACCAAACTTTATTTACTGTGTGTAGAAGATGGAATTCCCTACAGGACTGCTTGTCTTCAGGAATAACCTCAGACCCTTCCGCTAAGTTCTCAGTCACCCAAGGACAACTTTTGACTGGAAGGAGCCAGTGTCCTTTATCTTTGGAGCTGAATCATTCAGTCTCTCATTTTTCAACCAGTGGGCACTGTCCAGTCTTTGAAGTTTTCTTGCCAAGTCAAAACCAAATATGAATTAGCCAACCCCTGTTTTAGCTCGCCCCCCCAAATTTCCTAGTTAGAAAATTATGCAAAAAATCAGTCTAAACTAGTACAAACCAAATCAGTCTAAAAATGGCTCAAATAAAAGTCAAGACCATCAAGTTGAAATAAGGATATCTGGATATCAGGAGAGCTTACCAATCTACCAAAAGGTTGCTGAGAAGCTGGAAGGGCCCACGGGAACCATGCTGGTACCATGTGCCAGATTCCAGAGGACCTCAGGTGGCCTCAGGTGGGTTTCTGTGATATCCTGCTGAGTACGCCAAGAAATGTTGACGTGAACTGACCCAAAAGAACTCTAATATAAGAAAATACAGAGTTTTATTTGAGCCCAGATAGGACAGCTGCCCATGAAATACAATCTTCAGAGAGAAGAAAGTGCTCCAGAAAATGAACACTTTTTATAGGCTATATATACTTTCTACAGAAAGAGCCATAAGTCTACATGTCAGGAGTACATTCTTGTAAAAGTTCAGAAAGATTATAGATTAACATGTAGGCAGGAATCACAAGTTTTAACGTCATGGAATGCAAGGAGTAGGGGTATTGATCAGTGTCTGAAGGACAGGATGTTTCCCTTAAGCTACTCATTTGCAAAGCAGATGTACAACGCATGCTTGGCCAGCCATCAAGTGGGCTCTTGGTTTAAATAAAGTTTAGGTACAGTCATGCTGACTTAGAAAGAATTCTAAATCTGAAATGGCTTCCCTTATATGCCAGGACTTTAGTATGTGTTTTTCCTCATCAGATTCTGCCCTGATTTCCACCAGGGAAACCTATGAGACCTATGTTCCGTCTGTCCTGAATTTGAATGGGAGATAGGAATCTGCTGTTCTCCCAGGCCTCACTTGTCACAGAATGCATGTCTCGTTGCCCAGAATGGGGCTCTCGTATGTGAAAAGCAGCCATTTCTCTTTGGCATGCCTCCAAACACAAGCTGAATGCTTTATCTGGTGTATGTGAGTGTACAGCCTAATCCAAACATAGAAAACTCACTGTATTGATTATTTGAGAGAGGGGATATTGGTCTCCAAGGTGGGACATCAGATTGGACCCACACGTGGAGGGAGAAAGTTGGCCACCATGCTGGGGTCAGCTTCCAGCTGTCCTGGCTCCTTGCCATAATTCATTGCGCCACCCTGCCCACTGCCTATCAGGGAAAACACCAAGAATGGACCTCAGTCCCAGGGCCTTAAGGGTTCTTCAGAGCACCTTGTCTTCTTTCCAGGCCTACACACTCCCCAGTCACAGGTACATATTCAGTCTTATCTGGCTATACTCAGATCTTATGCCAACCAGCAGAAGCAGTGGTCATGAATGATTATGACTTCCTGGAATGGAACATGTATCCTTGGGCAGTTTTAACTATCTGGAAAATAGTCAACTCCAGGCTTCCTTTAGTGCATCTGATCATCACTCTGGAGTGACTACTCTGGGGCATCCATTTCATTACTCTGTGGTGAGCTCTCCAAGTTTTCTAGGATGCCCTCCAGGGATCTACAAACATCCTCAGGCCTGGAATTGGTTTTTGTATATGATACTGCAACTTCATGTGGAGCTTCATTTCTGGGTTGGCAGTTGGGGAGTATTAATTAACTAGTGAGATCCCTTTGGGAACTCTGACTCCGTTAGACCAAGTTGCCAGTGAAGTGGCTCAAGTCTTAGGGTCCAAGCAAGCCAGTCTGGATGTCTTGGTCAAAGTGATCTTAGACAACAGAATTGTTTCTTACTATCTTTTGGTGGCCAGCCAAGGGGTGGACTGTACCCTGACCAAACTGTATTATGTTTGATTCAACACAGGTAGCAAGGTAGAGCAGTTGGATTCCTTTATCTAGAAACAGGTAGAATGACTGATGATCAGCCTAGAACCTCTTCTCTTGTCTCTTCTGGGATCCCTGGATCCCTGGCTTTTGTGGGGGGACTTCAAGTGTTAGGATCTTCCTTCTCCTACTTGCCTTTCTAATCATTTTCCAATATCTCCTACAGCAAAGCCAGACAATAGCTTCGCAATCCTATGGGTTCAGCGGGTATGCATACAAGTCCACTGATGGAAGAGAATATGGCACAAAGCATCTATCCTTTGAAATCAGGTGGACTGAGAGGCAAGGATAAACTTGTCTAGAGACTGCTTCCTTCATAGACTGGCCTCCTAGGGAGGAAGTTGGCTTCCTGTGGAAAGAGTCTATTTGGGTTACAGAAACTGATTATAGCTAAGAATGAAAAGAATAAACTGGCAGAATGCTGATGTGGTGGAACTGGGCTGAGGTAGTATATCCTATCAAAGGGCTATGTCCACAAGACTTAAAGGACAGCCCAAGGTCACATATCAAGGGGAAGCCTAATGTATCCTCAGCCACAAAACTGGTAAGTCCAGAGGCTAGGGTTCATTTCCTGGTCTCCTATCTGGCTTTGAGTAGTCAATGAGGGCTGGAGGGGAAAAAAGTCACACATCTGTCATTGCCCCAAATCTGTGGTCTCTCCTAGTAAATACTGTTCCAGGCTTGGTGCCTATGAGTTCAGCCACCTACCCATATTTTCTCAATAATGCCCATAAACTCATTTTTCACCTTCATCCTGAATTCTTGGCATCCCCGGACTAGCCAAGATACCATCTAATCTTTCTTATCAATGAGAAATGATTTGAGATATTTCCACCAAATAAATTAAGAAGAAAACCAGTGAAAAGAGTTGTGACCACATGGCATTGAAACAGATTTAAGAGGGGAAAAGGGCACAGGACCAGCTGGGTCATTTGATGACTTAAAAGAAAAAAAAAAAAGACTTTTTTATGACTTGCGTATTCTAGGAGGAAATGAGAGGCAATCTATGAATCTATGGTAAAACAAGGACAGCATTTCTCCCTCATTCACATGTGATATGAATGGGAGTACTTTTACAAAGCTTTCTACCAATATTTAAGTTTTTTTGTCCCAATATGTTTTAGAAGGCAGAGATACGGTCTAAAGAATTTCATAATTGTTAAAGTTGAGCTATTATAACTGAACTTCTTGCTCATTACCCAGCACCCATGCCTTCCCACTGGCCTCAGCCCACTGGATTTCCTTGATCAAAATTAGCCAGATGGTTTAGGTGAGATGGAGCCCACCTACAGATTTGGGGGTTGTACCCATCCAGTTTAACATAATCATCCCAAACTGTTTCATTTCCCAGGACTTTTGATTATCTTAAGAATATATGTAGATGTGACCAGAATTGACCTACAAGAGGCAATTAGTGGCTGGTGAATTCTGGGAAAGAGGTTTCTTCCCCTTTCCCAAGAAAATGCAGGCAAAGTGGCTTCTTTGAATTGGGACAAAGACTGTAGTCCTGGATATCCTGGCAGCCATCTTGTGACCACACTTGGAGGCAGATGTGTTTGGGGTGGGGGCGGTACTTTGCTGTACCCTCTTAGGTTCTGTAAGAATTAAATTCTCACAAGATAGATTAATAAGAGAAAATCATACACATTGTATGTAATATTTTTATGCGTACATGAGATTCTTTTTTAAATTTATTTTTTATTTTTTAAAAGATTTTATTTATTTATTTGACAGAGATAGCAAGAGCAGGAACACAAGCAGGGGGAGTGGGAGAGGGAGAAGCAGGCTTCCCGTGGAGCAGGGAGCCTGATGCGGGGCTCGATCCCAGGACCCTGGGATCAGGACCTGAGCCAAAGGCAGACGCTTAATGACTGAGCTACCCAGGCACCCCCATGGGAGTCTTCAGTAGGAAGATGAAGACCCCAAGAAGCCATTAGACCCAAAAGTTCACAAAAAGCAGTAAGTTATGGGTATGTAACAGGAGACAAAGGGGCTCAGGCTAGGGGCAGTAAAGTGTGAGACAGTGACTATAGAGGAAGCTACTGGAAGACAGGGGTGATGTTAGCAGGTTGGTTTGTGCAGATCCATATTGGTGCTGATGCCCAGTTTATGAGATAAGAATGTTCTCCTCCTCCTGGTGCAGAGAGGGTACCTTTCCCATGCAAAATTTTATGACTTGGTTTTAGGTAGAAAGAGAGGTCAAAGAGCTCTTCCCGCATCTGCTGCTTCTCAAGTGCCTTCAGCGCAAGGTAATCAATATGGCAACGTGGTGAATTGGAGTGAAATATGCCACCTCCAAAGGTGCCACTTTGGCAGGTGCATTATTTTGAGCTGAAGGCAATCAAGACCTAGCAGACTCAAGAAAAACTTTTACCTCTTCCTTGACTGCCTACAAGAATTTAGATGGGGGGCCTGGCCCAGAAAGAGGCTTATTACCAGAGATGAATTTTTACCCAGCTTCTCTGATTACCAAACATCTGCTCTTCTTATTTTCCTGTGAATCATTCTCCCTCTTGATGCCCTGGGCCCATATTGCATTCCTTAGCTCAGGATGGCATATAAGTCTCAGCTGCCTGGCTGCTTTGGGGTCTCACTTTAAAAAAAGAAAAAAAAAAGCTTACTTATTATTTAGAGAGAGTGCAAGCAGACGGGGTGGAGGGGGAGAGAGAGGGAGAGAATCCCAAGCAGACTCCCAATGTGGGACTCAGTCTCGGGACCCTGAGACTATATCCTGAGCTGAAACCAAGAGCCAGACTCGTAACTGACCAAGCCACCCAGGCAGGCCTGGGGTCCCCTGTTTTTAATGGGACTCCTGTACATACAAAATTAAATTTGTTTTTCTCCTTTTAATCTTCTTTATATGTCATTTTATTACTAGACTGTCCAAAGAACCTAGAAGGGTCAAGTGAAAAATTTTCCACTCCAGCAGCAGCATATTTTGGGGTGTCGTGTTCTGAATGCCTCTACAGACTTGGTTCGAAGTTGGTTTTAGAGAAGACAAAGATACTTCAAAAGAGGGGCACCTGGTTGGCTCAGTCAGAAGCATGTATGACTCTTGATTTCAGGATTGTGAGGTCAAGCCCCGTGTTGGGTGTGGAGATTACTAAAAAAAATAAATAAACTTAAAAAGAAGAAATTATGCAACACAGGTTTCAAAAGAACATACATAGAGATTTTGTGGCATAATGCTATTTGGTGCAAAGCTCAATTTAATAAATATTTTTTTTTTTTTTTAAAAAGAGAGTTTAAAAGGAATGAGATCATTGGAACGCTGGCTGAGCTACTCTCTCAGGTCTCAGCTGAAGTTTGCTCTGTCACTGGGTTTACTAATTTTGTGGGGCAGTACATTCTTCTGATTTTTTATTATTTTTTAGAGTAAACTCTGCCCCCAACACAGGGCTCAAACTCTTGACCCTGAGATCAAGAACCACATGCCTTACCAACTTCGCCAGGCAGGTGTCCCCATTGTGCTTATATTTTAAGAGAGTAGATAAGGGTCTCTGTTGATTGCTATTCAAAGGATCCTGACACCTGCAGCCATTACATTTGACGTCATGACAAGAAAACCACTAAAAACAACCCAAGAAAAAAGCCAGAGAGCCAAGGGACTTATGATTCAAATTCAGATGTGTGTGGTTACATCTACGTACTGTTGAGAGTTGAAAAATGTTGCAAATAGAGTTTCTCAAGGGGAAAGAGTTTATGTGTTTTTTGTTCAACAGGTTTTAATTTTCACAATGGTATATTTTTCCAGGAAGCCAAGATGTGGGAAGTGGCTGGGGATGGAGGGAGGGCAGTGTGCTGAGAAGATTAAAATTGTTCAAAAAGTTAAAGCACCGTTTTCCTTTTTTTTTTTTTAATTGTGTATAATGGACCCATAACATTATCTTAATTTTAGGTGTGCAACATAACAGTTCGATACTTGCATACATTGTGAAGTGACCACCACAATAAGTCTAGATAACATCCAATCACCTGACATCATTTTTTTTCTTACAATGAGAACTTTTAAGACTTACTATTTTTGTTATTTTCAAATACGCAGTGCAGTGCTGTTGATGAAGGGAAAGATGCTAGGGTCCCAAGCTGGCAGGCAAGAAAGAATACTTGAGATGTCTTTGGTGCAAAAAATTGGTTTGTTTTTAAAGATTTTACTTATTTACTTTACAGACAGAAAGAGAGAGATCACAAGTAGACAGAGAGGCAGGAGGGAAGCAGGTTCCCTGCGGAGCAGGAAGCCTGATGATGTGGGGCTCGATCCCAGGACCCTGAGATCATGACCTGAGCTGAAGGCAGAGGCCCAACCCACTGAGCCACCCAGGTGCTCCCAAAAAGGTGGTTTTTATTAAAGCACAGGGACAGGACCTGTGGTCAGAAAGAGCTGGCCTGGAGTCATGAGGAGTGGCCCAGTACATACTTGGAAGTTAGGAGTGGGTTAGGGATAGCCCAAGTCTCTAAGGAATTCTGGAAGCAAGATTTCCAGGACCTTGAGGGGGCTAGCTATTGTTGGGAAAAAGTCATTTATGACTGTCTAATAAAGCTGTAGTCATGAGACCCTTCAGATGTATATTGATGGGTCATATGCTTGGGGGATGATTGCCAACATGTATCTTGGGGGTTTTAGAGATAAAGGACTTTTCCAAAGGGATTTTTATATGTTAAAATAGACTTACAGGATTCTGGGGGTTGGACTTAGACTACTTCTTGTCCTTAGCAAGGTATTAACGTCGAGGCAGCTGTATTCCTAGAGGAATGTCTCTCTGCCTGTTTCAAGACCTTGTCAATGGGCTGTAGGTAGTCAGGAAATTTAATTTCTCTTCTTCCATTGTTTCCCGCATCACTATTCACTGCAGCCACCGTGCTGCACATCACATCCCCAGGAGTTATTTATTTTATCACTGGAAGTTTTCATCTTTTGAGGCACTTCCCCCATTTCTCAGCTTGCCCCCAGTCTACCTTGGCAACCACCGATCTGTTGTCCTCTATATCTATGTCCTTGGTTTTTATGGGGTTTGTTTTGTTTGTAGGTTCCACATATAAGTGAGATTTTATGGTATGTGTCTTCTCTTTCTGACTTACTTTGCTTAGCATAATGCCCTCGTGGTTCGTCTGTGCAACATAACAGTTCGATAAAGATTTGTGTTATCACAAATGGCAGGATTTTATCCTTTTTTATGACTGGAAAACCTTTTGCTTCTGTTGGTTCCCTTTGTTAATAAGTCCACTACAATGTAAGTGTGCGCGTGCTTTCAGTGGTTTGCGAGAATGGTTGCCACCGTTCCTCCCCTTGCTGTGTATATGCTCATTGGCAACTGGACCCTCTTTGCATCCAGAGGTGGGGTCTGTTTCTCTTGTCCCTGAATGGGGGTTGGCCCGTGACTGCCGTTGATCAGATAGAAGGTAATGGAAGAGATGTTGCGTTCACCCAGTCTGCCTTGGCTCTCTCTGAGTGCTTTCCTGAGATTATATAAGGAAGCCCACGAAGCCTACAGTAGGGTTATGTTACCAAAGTGGCGTGTTCTTTTCCTGCTTCATACTGTTTGCCAAAAACCCAAACAGTATTTGGTGACAAGGAAGTAATTTATTCAGTGGGCAGAGAATGGAGAAGCAGAGCTTATGCTTTAAAGACCCCCTCTCTGCAATGTGGTCTCATGGTCAGGGTCTTACGGGGCGAGGGTAATGAAGGATTTGGTAAGAAAGCTGATTTGGGGGGTTTCGAGGGAAAAGGGAGGAGACTTCTGGGAATCAGTGTTACCTCTTTTCTTCCCGCAGATGGGTCCAATCGGACCTGTCATGTCACTGCTGGGGGGAGCGGGGGGTTGGTTATTACAGTTAGATAGTAAGGATCTCAAGGTCATCTAGAGGGTTAGCAGCATCAGAACTGGATCAAACTGGTCAAGAGCAGGGTCACTGGGGGCTTCTGTGGAGCTTATGGCTTTTGGGGTCTCGTTTTAGTTTCTGAGACAAGCAGTACCTGTGAGCAGGGCTAGAAAAATGGATTATTATGGCTTGCTTGGAGCCTGTTAGGGGGTTGCTGGTGACGAGGCCGGGAGGAGGAGGAGGACGAAGGTGCCTTGGCTAACAGCAGCACGGACTGCAGACGCCTGAGTGGGGCCATCACGCCTGACTCGCCCAGTTGACCCTCTGGGTGAACGCAGCCACTCGAGTGACCCCGGGTGAGGCCAGCCGAAAGAAATGCCCGGTCATCTCACAGAATCATGAAAAATCATAACTTACCACTCCTTGGCCTTTCGGCTAGGAACAAGTGACAAATCCTAACTCATTGCTGTTTTAAGCCACTAAGTTTGGGGGTGTCTTTTTAGACATCAGTAACTAACTGAGTCAGTTCTCTTGATCAGTTCTGCTAAGACTGTTTAAAATGCAAAAGCATCATAAAATTACTTTGGGTTAAAATAAACTGTATTACCCAGTATAATCGATTCTCTCAAACCTCTAGGCTCCAACCCCCAGAGCTGAGACATCAGGGAATGTGGCTGTGATGTGAGAGAGTTCATCTATGTGGATAAAACCAGGCTCCAAAAATGCTTGTTGCTTCATTGTGCAAAAAAAGCCTGGATGATTTCCACCAAATGCGGAGGGTGTGTTTAAGATGGTCTGAGTTGTAGAAGGGAGTGAAAAAAAATCTTTCCCCCCTCTCTCTCTTAGATTGTCCAGCTGGGGCCCTGTGAATTAGACTGACAAAATACAGATTAACAAGAGAAAAATTTAAAAAAACAAACAGACGAAAACCAAGAGAAAAATCTAACAGAAGTTTGTTAGCCCCTGCATGGCACAGACACGTGGGAGTACCCACAGATGAATAGTTCACAGACGTAGTTAGAATGTGGGGTCTATATGCCCAACTTCGCAGGGTAAAAGAAAGGGGGAGACAGGGGTTTTATGGGAAAGCAAATGACTTTTTTGGAAGATAAAGGGGCCTTTAGGAGATAAGATGGGAGATGGGTATGACTGAGAGGGTTCTTAGGACAGGTAAGTTCTTTTGGAAACCTTTGCTTTTAGGTAGGTAAGGGATTTCTGGAAGACAAATACCTTCAGCTCCATCCTCTTGCCAAAGTGCCGTATCTTGGGGTGATGTATCCGGATCCCCTTCACTTGAAAAACAGATAGTATGGAATATATGGATTTTACTTCAGAAGGCCTTGGAGGGATCCTTCGAGGAGGCAGTCACCTTCCAAGCCACCGACACTGAGATACAAGAGGGAGATCATGGGCTGCTGATTGGCCCAAACTAGCCCCGTGCACGGCAGATCGACAGCAGCCCCCTCCATGCCTGCTGTAAAGTCCGCTGCCGAGCATGGGATGCTGAATCCATGGCCGGCAGGCCCGTCTACGCCTCAGTGTTCCCATATGTAGAAGGGTGTAAAAGTGACAGTGTTGTATCCCAGGGAGTTGTTTGAAGGGGTTGAGGGAGACTTCTCTCCCTGACCAAACTTCAGTCAGGCTCCTCTATACTCTTTGCAGTGAGGTCTCGACTTCGGGCTTTGATGCTCTTCTCTGCATTCTCCACCTTCAGCAAGGATCCCGTCAAGTGAATCATTTGACCCAGAATCCATGCCCTCAGTATCTGATCCTCGCGGATCCCAAGCACATCCCTCCACCCCTCCTACCTCCATCTGGTCTCTGACACCCTGGCCTGCGCTGGGCAAGAATCCTGTTAGGTCAGTTTAGCCAGAAAGCCCCCCGACCCTTGATGGTCCCTCTTAGAACATTCCCACCCACCAACCTCCATCCTGCTCCTGAGCTCCTGACCAATTCCCCCTTCCTTGTCCTCTCAATCAAGCCTGGTTTTCCACTGACCCCTTCTCCACGCTGTTGGCAATAGTTTCTGAGGAGTATCAGTTTTTGCCATTTCACTGTCCAGCTCTGGATTTTCTTTGATGGGGTTCAATGGGTGAATGTATGAAAAGCACTGAAAATCATACCTGGCACACAGTAAGCCCTGCGTGGCTTAGTTTTGTTATTAATTTGGAAGCCTTTTACAGCAGTTTCCCAACCGATGGAGTAAAGACACAGCCCTGCTCCCGCAGTCCAAGAAGCAGTTGCAGACGTGGCTTACAGAACCCCCTGCCCTTCTCTCTAAGATGCCCTTCCCCAGGCATGCAGACCACCCCCCCTCCATCTCCCCCTTTCCCTGCCCAAGAGGTGGGGTCCTGTTTTCTATCCCAACCCAGGCTCCAAGCATGTCTACTTATCTTGTTCTAAAATGATCTCTCGCTTTTCCAAGGACACAGAACTTTTATCTCCTTGTTCCTCTTTCAAGGACTTTTATCTTCTCCACTCCCTTCTACCCAAGGCCGACCACATTTCTTATCCCCAAAGACAGTGCTCATTATCCGTTTTCCCTGTGCAGAGCAGCTCCCCCTGAATAAAATAACTGAACTCTCACGCAGCTTTATGGAAAGGAGCTTGAGAGAAGTGGGGACAGAAAAGGCATATACCTGGGGACCCCTTCTAATAAGTTTTTTCAAGTCTGGGGACATGTGGAAAGCCAAGGACTTTATAACAGTTCTATATTCCTTTTTGAGTTTTTGCTTTCAGGTGGATGAGGGATTTCTGGAAGACATATGCCTTCAGATTTGTCACAGATTTCTCTCCCCTGAGTGCCCTCCTCCCCGCACCCACCCTGTGTCTGACTGTAGGTGTTTTACTGTGGAGAAAATCAGAATTAGTAAAAATCTATAGCTATGATCATCCTCCATAACCAATGCTGGAGAATGGGGAAAGACCGTATAACCTGACAAAAAACTGGCTTGCACATAGGAATTCAATAGCAGTTATTTCAAAAGCAAAATCTATAGCAAGATATTAAAATTGAAGGACACACCACCACCACTACCACCAACAAAAATATGTGTTTAGAGTGATTTTTCAATAGTAAAGGACAGGAGTACCAGCCAAACTGGCTGAAGGAATAAATAGAGAGCTCCCTATAGTTGACTCCCTATAGTTGAAAAGCCTACAGTTACCGCATTCTGGTACAGCCCAAATCATGTGATCAGATAACTCTTTCTTTCTCCTTCCTCTCTCCCTTCCCCATTCATTTCTCTGCTGGCTTGACCTTTATCATTCATTTTATTCAACAAATATCTGTTGAGTTTAGATGTGGCAGGCACTGGGGATATTTCAATGAACAAGACTGACAGCGTCCGCATTCTCACGGGAGCCACGTTGTATTAGGAGAGAAGGACAGTAAATAAGTGAACGCACACATACATAATATACTTACAATTTGGGGGTAATTATGATAAAAACAGAGAGCTGAGAGTTGAAAGGGGCAAGCGCTGGGGAAGACATACATTTTTAGGGTAGCTGGGAAGTCCTTTCTGTAAAGGCAAAATTTCCTGCCAGCCGAGGGAATAGTAGAAGTCAGCCATGTAGGGGTCTGGGGGGAGAGCATTCCAAGCAGAAGGAACAGGTGTGCCAGGGTAGACAGAAACCTCCCAATGGTGAGAAACTGGTTCAAGGGAGACTGGCACAAAGTAAAAAATTGGTGAGAGAGCCAGGGGCCAGGTAACAGAGTTAGACTAATCCATGGAGACAGCATTGCTGGGGTTTGTAAATAGGAGTGTGACTTATATAGATAATGATTTATCTCATTGAAGGTAGCTTTATGGCTGCATGAAGAATGGAGTGGAACTGGTGAACAGAAAGCCTTCTTGATTGTATCAGCAAAAGGTGGCTAATTGCCACCCAGCTTAGCTTATTTGGGCATTGGCTGACCTCACCAAATCATGGTGCAGTTGTCCATCCGAGAAAGGGAAATGATCGCCATAGCAACAGCAGAAAATAAAGTCCATCATCTTACTCCACCAATGGACAACAGAAAGTATATCCCATTACACAGTTTTCTGCTCATGGAGTATGTCTTTTCATGTTTATTGACTTGGGAAGATATGGCCATTCTTCAAAATGTCAGAGGCCATTTTCTCCAACGTTCGGGGTCCTAGGAAAGCTCCTTATTCTTGTGAGCAGTACGTGAAGTCATCTTCTAATTATAGCCTCTTCGAATGCCTTGTCTTTTCCTTTAAATAAAGTGTCTAGCCGTATGTTCAAGGAGTAGTATTCTAAGTCTTATATCTTGCCTCATTTTCTTTGGAATCTGCCAGTGTTAGAGCTTTTTACAGTGTTACTGTAAAAATGTACTGAACCTTGGTTGAGAAAATTGGCTTTTCTGAAGATGAAGTGATTTTTAAAAGAGGTTGTGTGGGAGTCTGTGTCCTGTTTGCAAAAATAGTGAAATCAGGCCTTTCAACTAATTCCCTACTTGGAACTGAGCTAGCTTTTTCAGTATTTTGTTGACTGTTTTGCCTGAATTTAAACTTTGTTTGCAGTTCAAAATCATCTCATGCTTTTAAGAAGTAAGGTCATGGGACATTTTATGCAGAGACAGCCAGAGCGAAAGAAAAGTCAGGGCTCGGTGAAGCATGTTGAATGTATTTGAGAATGGAAACTGACATAATTTCCTGTCCTTGAATTAAACCATACCAGGACCAGTATTCTGCCATATTTATATTAAATAATACAGAGACCAGGCATAAAACATTGAGTTGCTGATTCCGGGAAATACATGCTCTTGGAAGATAAGGCTGTGGACCAGAGTAAATAGGTTGCTCCTCAGGATTTGCTTGAATTTCAATCACTGTTTCTCCCTACCTAGAGCAGTTTCGCCATAAAGTATGTCCAATCCTTGATGGTTCCCTACCTTGTGAAATCCATATGAGAATCACCCAACCCCCAAGCTCTAAAATCCTATGAATGCCCTTTGCTAATGAAGGGTATCAGAATATGTCACCCCCAAACATGCCACTTTGGTGTTAAGATTATTTTGCACTCAAGTCAATTAAGAATCAACAATGGGAGTGCCTGGCTGGCTCAGTCAGTAGAATGTGTCTCTTGATCTGGGGGTTGTGAGTTTGAGTCCCATGAGAAATCACTTGAAAAAAAAAAAAAAAGAACAAATGCAGGAAAAGTTCCCACCCTCCCCTAAGCTGACTGAAAGCAGAGCATGGGTATTTCTTTGAGGAAGTTACCCTTCCCTTTCCCATAATACCAGAGAGAGTAAAGCAACCCTCATCATTATAGATGGGAAGTCTAGAGCAAGATGGGTTTGTAGAAACAGATCCTACTAAAATAACTCTTTTCGGGGCGCCTGGGTGGCTCAGTGGGTTAAGCCGCTGCCTTCGGCTCAGGTCATGATCTCAGGGTCCTGGGATCGAGCCCCGCATCGGGCTCTCTGCTCAGCAGGGAGCCTGCTTCCCTCTCTCTCTCTCTGCCTGCCTCTCCATCTACTTGTGATTTCTCTCTGCAAAATAAATAAATAAAATCTTTAAAAAAAAAAATAAAATAAAATAACTCTTTTCTGCATGAGTTCTTTCCACATATTTCCTTGTCCTTTCCCCATATTTTATTGTCCCTTGGAGCCCAAACACTCTTTCCTTTGTTAAAAGGGTATACAGGCCCTGAGTCTAAGAGCTTTTTCAAGTTTTTCCTTCTTGGGGCACCTGGGTGGCTTAGTGGGTTAAGCCTCTACCTTCGGCCCAGGTCATGGTCTCAGGATCTTAGGATCAAGCCCCGCATCGGGCTCTCTGCTCAGTGGGGAGCCTGCTTCCCCCTCCCGCTCTGCCTGCCTCTCTGCCTACTTGTGATCTCTCTCTCCCTCTCTGTCAAATAAATAAATAAAATCTTTTTAAGAAAAGTTTCTCCTACTTTCTGTGAAGTCCTATGCATACAAATATTGATAAAATATATGACTTTTCCCCTAGTTTAATTCACAGGCCCCAGATAAAAAAGAGGGTGGGGCGACTGGGTGTCTCAGTTGGTTGAGTGTCTTGCCTTTGGCTTAGATCATGATCCTGAGGTCCTGGGATAGAGCCCTGCATTGGCTCCCTGCTCAGTGGGGAGTCTGCCTCTCCCACTCCCCTAATTGTGCTCTCTTGCTCTCTCTGTCAAATAAATAAATAAAATCTTAAAAAAACAAAACAAAAACAAAAACAGAAAAATAACTTAAGAGGGTAGAGAATTAGTTTTTCCTCCCTGATAATAATTTCTCCATTTTGAGATACTACCAAGATCCTGTCAAGCTGGTGTTCTTCCTTACTGCAATGGACATAATAAACTTAGCTTTGCTCAACCAACAGGTTTTCTCTGAGACCCTTGGAGAGCTGATGGCCAGTCTTTATATACTATGTGTATATGGTGTGAAAATGCAGTAAAACCCCCACCAAAATGGGGAGCAAATGCTCCAAATGATATGATTACATAAAATGTGTGTGTTTGGATTGGGGGTGGTGTGGTTGTGAGGATAATAAAATTCCCTTTTGCTTGATCAATCTTTCAACTCATCTGTGATCCATCTACACTTATAAATATGGTCAAAGATGCTCAAAGTTTATATTAAAAAAATCATGTGAAGGAACATATGTGTAGATTGATTGCCTAAACAATCATAATTCTTATTCTCTAACTCTGTTTTATAACAAAACTTTGCTGCTCCTCCCATCCAGAGACAGAGTATTGGTCCTGGCCCTTCAAAGATTTATTTATTTATTTTAGAGAGAGAGAGCACGAGTATGGGGTGGGCAGAAGGAGAGCGAGAAAGAGAGATGCAGACTCCCCACTGAGCAAGGAATCCAATGTGGGGCTCAGTCGCGGGACCCCGAGATCATGACCTGAGCTGAAATCAGTAGTCAGATGCTTAACCAACTGAGCCACCCAGGCCCCCCATGTTCTTGGCCCTTCAGTGTGGGCTGGCCTGATGACTTGCTTTGGCCAGTGGAATGTAACAGAATTGAGGGTGTGCCCGTTTTGGACCAAGGTCTCAAGAGAGCCTTTTAGCTATTATACTTCCTTTTGGAACCCTGACTGTCATGTGAACAAGCCCAAGTTAGCTTGCTAGAGAAGGCGGCCATGTTGGGAAATGAGTCAGGGCCTCAGTCTGTTGTCAGGGCACCTTCCATTATGTAAGAGCCCAGCCTAGATCAGCAGAGCCACTTACCTAACCTACACCTAGCATGGATATTTGTGTGAGCCCAACTGAGATGAGCAGAACCACCCAGCTGACCTATATAGACTCCAATGCCTGTTATTTCAAGTCATTGAGTTCTGGGGAAGTCTGTTGTGCAGCAGTTGCTAACTGATACATGGAACCTGGTGGGAACTATTTATTGTGTAAAAACATCTTTTACCCTCTCTTCTTCCCAACTAACAGAATATAAATTTTGTTCAGATTCCTTGGCCTCAAGGAAGGTAGGCAGTAGCCATCCTTCCTCGCTCCTCCTGAGACCATCCCCCTGGCCACTGTGATGAGTCGAAATGAGTGAGTGAATCAAGATACGTGTCTTACTTCATCCAGGTTGCTATAATGGAATACCAAAGACTGGGTGGCTTGAAAGCAGTATGAGAACTCCACCATTACCCAAATGCCCTACCTCCTAATACCATCCTGTTGGGGTGAATTTTATGAATTTTACAGAGACATAAACATTCAGTCCATAACATATACCAATCAGAATTCATCCCTAGGGTGTTGTATGTGGAGGTTTGAAATAAGAAAAATATGACTGAGATATGGGCCAGGTCAGATTGATCTATTTTAGAATAAAGCATGAGAGATGAATTTCACATCTAAATATTTTGGAGAAAATTCATAACTGTCATAAATTTACCAGAACAGTGAACTTAAATGTCACCTCCGTCAACATACAAAGTGCACAACAAGTTAATATTGAGCCTTTAGACTTCAGGGAAGAGAAATGCCACAGGAAAAGATGGTACGTAATTATTTTTATGACTCTCACTGCAATTTTCATTTTTGCCTGGATAAAACAGTTGAAGAAATGGATGTTTATAATGGGTAGGAGAATCAGGGCAAATGAACTCATCTCCAAGGAGATTTAAAATCCTTTTGAAACCCTCCTTGATATAGACTGCATTTTTATGCATTTTCTTTGAACTTCATCATTCTGGGCTCTGTTTGCCAACTTGTCTTGCGTCCATATTTTAGACTAAGGCTCCATCTTCTGGAGAAGAACTGACATATAACAACTGTTCTTCACAGAGACCAGCAGTCAGACTCCATTTAGAAGTTCCCAAGACGATGTCTCTCTTAGTCATCGGAGCGATTTCTCATTGGCAACTCATTTTTCCCCGTTTAGAAACAGTGTCATCTCAGCAGAGCAGTGAAACTAGATGTAAGCTATTGATCACCTCCCCTTTTGCAAAGAGAGATTCATAGCACAATTTCATCTCTATATTTATGGTTTCTGCAGGAGGACACCAATCGGAATAATTTCCTTTCCTCCGGCATGTTCTTTCTTTGATCCCTTGTATTGATGAATAGGGCCTGGCTATTATTTTCTCACTCTCTAGAGAAATCAGTTTCTCTGCAGCTTTTACTATCTTTTATTCATGTGGTCTATTCTGAAGCTCCTTCTCGAATGTAAATATTTTAAGAAATGTTTTACATTGATATCATACTTTGGAGAGATTTAAGAAAATGGTCATTTAAAAAAAAATAAACTTAATATTTTAAGAACAGTTTTGGATTTAAAAAAAAAATTGTGAAGATAGTACAGTCAGTTCCCATATACTCTGTATGGTTTCTGTTTCTTGATCAAATAGGGATCCCCAAATGGGGGGTAGAAGCCATGGTGTGGACAGCGAAAGGATTCACCTGAGGCAGAACAAAAGAGACAGAAGTTTACTGAATACATGGGAGGGGAGCAGAGGGCAGGAACGCAGAGGCAGGCTGTCTGCAAGGAGTCACTGTTTTTAAAGGGGGAAGATGAGGAGGTGTGGCGATGTATCGAATTTTCCCTGTTTTGGCAACTGCGCTGGGTTGTAAGTAGCCCACTGGTCAGGTAGGGCTTCTGGATATGTTGAGAAAGGTTGTCTGGGGGGCTTGTCTGTACTTAGCCAGGTGGTCGCTGTGAACCATTGCTCAAGCCTCTTGTCTAAAAGCTGCCCCTATACCCTACATTCCGTTTTCGTCATCATTAACTTGTATTAGTGCAACACATTTGTTTCAATGAATGAACCAGTATGGATGTGTCACTAGAGTCCATACTGTATGCAGACGTCCTTAGTTTTTGCCTAGTGTCCCTCTTCTGTTCCAGGACCCATCCAAGGTACCACATTGTATTTAGTTGACGCATCTCTTTAGACTCCTCTGGGCAGTCAGGGTTTCTCAGACTCCCTGTTTTTGGTGACAGTTTTGAGAAGTACTGGTCAGGTATTTTGTGGACTCTCTCTCCATTGGGATTTGTCTCGTGCTTTTCTCATGATAAGGCTTCTTGGGTTCTTGGGGGAGAGGTACAGTCTCATTTCTTTCTTTCTTTTTTTTTTAATGATTTTATTTTTAAGTAGTCTCCACCTCCAACATGGGACTTGAAGTTTCAACCCTGAGATTAAGAGTCCCGTGCTCTACTGACTGGGCCAGCCATGTACCCCGGTGCTATTTTTTATTCCACTGTGACTCATCACTGTTGATTCTGACCCTGTTTGTGAGGTTTTTCACTGTAAAGTTACTCTTGCAACTTTAAAGTCACAATAAAGTCTCTCTGCAACCTTGGGTGGCCTTTTTTTTTTTTTTTTTTTTTAAGGAAGAAGTACAGCGTTCTGACCACTGTCTGTCTTCAGCGGGAGCTGTGCAGCTGGGATGCTCTTGGTCCTGGTGGAGTGAGTATGGTGGGGCTCCATTTGATTCTATTTTATGCAGCCATAGAGAAAGGATGACCTGGGAAGATAATAAGAAAAAGAGAGGGTGCTTCAGTGACTTAGCTGTGAAGCTTGTACCTTTGGCTCAGGTCATGATTGTAAAGTTTTTTCCGGCGAGATAAACACAACACCAGGCAAAGTGGGTGCAAGGCAAGATTTATTAAAAACGCTCTCCGGCGAAGTTTCAGGGCTCAGGAGAAGGGGAGCCAGGAAAGTTGCGCCGGGAGGAGGTGGGCACCCTCGGGCGAGGTTCCGCCACTCTGGAAAGCAGAGTGGCGGAAGTCGTGCCCAAGGCAGGGAGGAGGGGGCTTTTAAGGGGTCTTGGGGAAAGCTCAGGGGTCTTTTGGCAAGTTTCCCTTATTTGGATATCCCACCGCTCATCGGGATCCCATTGGTCCACAGGAGACCGGGGCGGGGGTCTCAGATTCCTGCTTGGGCCTTTGTTCTCCTGTCCGAGCTCAGGTCTTGTGGCGGGAACTTTCGCCATCTTTGGTAGCCCTTCCTGCCAGCCCAACAATGATCCCAGGGTCCTGGGATCAAGTACTGCATTGGGTTCCCTGCTCAGTGGGTAGTCTGCTTCTCTTCCCCCCACCCCCACCTGTGTTCTCTCTCTCTCTCTTGCTTGTGCATGTGTATATGAGAATGCAAAAAGAAAATAAAATCTTAAAAAAAAAAAAAAAGAAAAAGGGGAATTAGGAAGCTAGATTTCTAGGGTTGGAAATTCTTTTGTCTCACTGGCCAATATGCTACAAGTTTCTTTGGGTATCTTTGAGGATAAGATGAAATCAGTATTCCAGAGTCAAGAGATCTGAGTTCTGTCCTAAAGAATTAGATACCTTGGCCAGGATGGTAGTAGCCTTCTCTGGACTTGGATGAAAGAATACTGAAAAATATTCATTAAATCCTCCGCTAAATAACTTCACAGGGCTCAGGTCACTGAAAGAACTAAGCAAGTATGAGGTAGACTTTATACTACTAATAAAAGAACAACCATAATGGCAGGATTAATAAAACCAGCAATTGTGTATTAATTCTAATTACGTGCCATGCTGTGGGAATTCAGAGTCACTAGACTCATCCCGTGGGCATTCAGAGTCTAGGGGGAAGAGAAACAAATAGCCACGTTGAGGTAGAATAAGAAATAGATTTAGTTTCTGTCCCTGGTTGCTGACACAGAGCTCCTAAAATTCTTGGGATTTCCTGAGTGACAGGGATGGCTTATTATTGATAAGGAGTTCTTTACTGTCATACCTGAGTTTATGCTTGTGTCGTGACTTAGGATGGGGTCCCTAGATAGCCTCGGGAGGGGGCTGGTCACCAGAAAGAGCCAGTAGTTAGAAGATGGGAACTTTCAAACGCTGGGGAGGGGAGGCAGAGCTAAGAGTGAGCTCTATAAAAGCTCTGGAAGAATGAGGTTGAGGAGGCTTCCAGGTTGATGAATACTTCCAGGAACCAGGAGGGTGACATACCCAGAGAAGGCATGGAAGTTCTCTGCACCCTTCTCCTATACCTGGCCCTCTGCATCTCTTCCCTTTGGCTGTTCTAAGTTGTATCCTTTATAATAAACTGGTAAACATAAGTAAGGTGTTTTCCTGAGTTCCGAGAGCCATTCTATCAAATTATCAAACCTGAGAAGGAAGTTATGGGAACCTCTGATTGATAGCTGGTCTAAAATACAGGTGGCCCAGGGCTCATGACTAGCATGACTAACATCTGAAATGGGGGCAGTCTTGTGGGGTGCAGCCCTTTGAACCTTTGGGATCTGGAGTTAGTATCAGAATTGGGTTGATTTGCCGGACGCTTAGTTGGTGTCAGAGTTGGTTGGTGTCAGGAAGAATCTTGAACAAGTGCCGTGGGGATAAAGAGTTGTGAGTCAGTCCAGGAGGCCAGGAGGACGCAGGGGAGTTAAGACTTGAAAGACAAGCAATGAATTACTAGTTCACGATGCCACAGTCACTCATCTTGGGGTGGCCTGCTGTTGGCCCGTACAGTTTCAGTCCTACAAAGAACCCCCATCATCCCATGCCCCCACAAACACCCGTTACAAGTCTGGGTTGTAATAGCTGACTGGCTAATCTGACTTAACCAGCTGTAAACAGAGGTTTCCATGAACTCTTCCTTGGGTTCACTTAGTTTGCCAAAGTGGCTCATGGAACTCAGGAAAAGAATTTACTTGCTAGATTAGTGGGTCATCATAAAAAGACATGACTGAGGAATAACCAGATGGATGAGGTGCATAGGGCAGGGTATGTGGGAGGGGTGCAGAGCTTTCATGCTTTCTTTGGGCCTGTCACATCTCTATTCGTTCACCAGTTCAGAAGCTCTGCAAACCCCATAATCAGCGATCTTTATGGAACCTTCATTTTGTGGGCACGATTGATTAGATCATTGGCAATTGGTGATGGGTTCCACCTCCACCTCCTTGGAGGCTGTGGGAGTTGAGGGTGAAAGTTCCACCTTTATGATCTTGATCCTCCTGGCAACAGCCCCCATTCTTTGGGCTTTCTTAAAAGTCACCTCATTAACATAAACTCCAAAGTGATTGAAAGAGGCTTGTTATGAATAACAAAAGAAAGCTTTATTTCTTTTATCATGTGGGAAATTCTAAGGGTTTTAGGGGCTCTTTGCCAGAAACAGGGATAAAGACCAAAATACATATTTCTTATTATAAATCACAGTTTCTTATCTTTGTTTACATCCATCGTATTTGCTGCCATCTCATTGTCCAAAGCAAATCATATGGCCAAGTCTAGCATCAGTGGAGCTGGGAAATGCACTCTATCAATGGAAATGGTGGAGGAGGAGACAATGTATTTATTTTTAATTACAAAGCTTCTTTTTTTTATTTGAAACCAGCTGTACACTTTGCTCTCATAAGCCATTCACCCATTTCTTTATTTTTCTTTCTTTTTTTAAAGTTTATATTTTAATTTCCGTTAGTTAACATACAGTGTTATGTTGGTTTCAGGTGTACAATACGGTGATTCAACACTTTTTTAAAAAAGATTTTATTTATTTATTTGACACAGAGAGAGAGAGAGAGAGAGAGCCAGTGAGAGACGGAACACAAGCAGGGGGAGCGGGAGAGGGAGAAGCAGGCCCTTTCTTAAGCGGGGAGCCCTATGCGGGGGCTCGATGCTGGGGCTCGATCCCAGAACCCTGGGATCACAACCCAGCGGAAGGCAGATGCCTAATGACTGAGGCACCCCTCAACACTTTCACATATCACCTGTGCTGGTCACAAGGAGGGTACTTCTTAATCCCCATCACCTGTTTCATCCATCCCCCAGCCCCTCCCGTCTGGTAACCATCTGTTCTCTTTAGTTAAGGATCTATTTCCTGATTTGTCTCTCTTATTCCTTCTCTCTCTATTTTCCTCCCTTTGCTCATTGATTTTGTTTCTTAAATTCCACATGTGAGGGAGATCACGTGGTATTTGTTTTTTTCTGAATTACGTCACTCAGCATTATACTCTCTGGATCCATCCATGTTGTTGCAAATGGCAAGATTTCATTCTGCTCTGTGGCTGAGTAATACGCCTCTGTGTGTGTGTGTGTGTGTGTGTGTGTGTGTAATATAGATAGGTAGATAGATAGATAGATAGACACCTTCTTTACCCACTTGTTTATCAATGGACACTTGGGCTTCTTCTGTATCTTCGCCATTGTAAATAATGCTGCTATAGGGGCACCTGGGTGGCTCAGTGGGTTAAAGCCTCTGCCTTCAGCTCAGGTCATGATCCCAGGGTCCTGGGATCGAGCCCCGCATCGGACTCTCTGCTCCGTGGAAAGCCTGCTTCCTCCTCTCTCTCTCTGCCTGCCTCTCCGCCTGCTTGTGATATCTCTGTCAAATAAATAAATAAAATCTTTTTAAAATAAATAAATAAATAAGTAAATAAATAATGCTGCTATAAACATAGGGGTGTATGTATCCCTTTGAATGAGTGTATTTCTATTCTTTGGGTCAACATTCAGTCGTGCAATTGTTGGATTTTATGCTAGTTCTATTTTTAACTTTTTGAGGACCCTCTGTGTCATTTCCACAGTGGCTGTTCCAGCTTGCATTCCCACCAGCAGTGGAAGAGGGTTCCTTTTTCTCCACATCCTCACCAATACCTGTTGTTTCTTATGTTGTTGATTTCAACCATGCTATCGGTTTTTGTATGGCCTATGAGCTATGAACGGTTCTTATTGTTAAGCCCAAGTTTTCGTGTCTGAGAGACCACCAAGGAGCCAACACCGATGTAAACACACGAGGGTTTATTCAGCAAGCTTAAGCTTGGGCCCAAGTATACCTGACACAGAGGAGTAGAGACTTGGACCCCGAACCAGATTACAGTCAGTTTTTAAAAACAGAGTAGGGATGGATTTGGCAGTAGGTGATTGGGCCATGATTGCATCCCTATGTTCTTGTGATCTATTACAGTGTTAAGCTATCCTATTTCTGACATGATTTATTACAACGTCAAGCTATCCTACTCCTGACATGACTTATTACCTCATTAAGTTATCCTATTCCTAACTGGTTTTTGGTATGGTGTTTTGTTTTCAAAACCTCTGGTCAGTCTTCTTGGAGCCAGGGGTCATCTACCGGTCACGGAGGCCTAAGATGGCTGCCGGGCCAAGATGGCTGTACTTATGTCAAGGCTAGACTTGAGGTAGACAGCCTTGTTTTTCTTGGTCTCCACATTATATTTTTTTAAGGGTTGAAAAAGTAAAAAGAAGAAGATCTTATGACGTGTGAAAATTATATGACATTCAAACTTCAGTGTCCGTGAATCAAGTTTTATTGGGAAGAAAATATTTTTTACTCTGCCCTTTTTGGTTCTTTGGCTGGTCTAATAATCAAATTAACATAGAACAAATTAACAGGAGAAAAATTTAGTTCTAGGGCTTCTTAAGACTAGACAGATGGTCAGGCAGTTGAGGCTTGTATGCCATCCAGAGTTGAGGAGAAGGGTGTAAGGGTATGGGACTTCAAAGCAGAGAGAGAGAATTCACAGGAAGATGAAAAAAAAGTAAATGTTTGATAAACAAGTGTTTGCTGGGCTATATAGAAGCAGTGCGGTATGGAGAGGACTTTCATTTCCAAGCCCTGCTGAGCTCCCCACAACTTACCTACACCTAGTCCATATTTTTTGTAGATATCTCGGGTGGCAGTTCTCTTTCTGAACCAGCACTCTATCTAAATTCTTTTAGACAGGGAGAGGTAAAAGTTTTTCTTGAAACGGCTGGATCTTGGTCATCTTCAGCTCAAAACAATCCACATTGCCAGAGTGGTACATTTTGGGGAGACTTGTTCTGAACCCCTTCAGTTTTATAGGAATGTAACAAAACTCAAGAGGTTCATTACTTTACATATATCAAATTGAAAACAACCCAAGGAAGTGATGAAAGCCAAGAGCTTTCATTGCTTGTTATAAGTCAGGAGACAGGGAGGTAGCTCTCAAAGCACTGTCTCCCCCTGAGGTTAGTAGAGGAAGCTTTCATTCAGTGCCTCCGAGGGCAGGGGCAGGGAGCTTGGAGAGGCATTTTTGGTTCAATGGCACATGCCTAATGTGTCAACATGCTAGGGCCTACATTGTATGTTCAAATAATGGCAGATAACTCTGCCCATAGGAGGAGATCTTAGTGTTGTAAAGAACTGAAGGCAACTTCAAGTCAGCTCAGGGGGGCTTCCTTGCAGACCGTCAGCTCCAGGCTGGCTCAAACTGGCTCACATAAGGTGCTATCAGGTGACCCCTACTTGTGCGACTCCCTGGCTGGAACTATTAGTTCAGCAAACCAAACACATTCCTTCCCTGCTTTTGTCCCTTCCTCTCCTCCCTTCTGCCATGACCTTGAGCCCTCTATTTGAGAACTTCTGTTGCCTTCTAGCTACAGGAACACAGCCACACCCATTTGCTGGGTATTTTCCACGGTGGCTTTTGTGCTACAGGGCAGAGCTGAGTAGTTGTGACAGGGACTGAACAGCTCACAAAGCCTAACAAATTTGTCATCTGACCCTTTACAGAAAAATTTGGTAACCCTTAATGTGTTGCCTTGCTGGTAACAATGAGGTCGCACACAAATATGATATAAAAAAAGATTCCATAAAAAGATGAAAGCTACCTACGTTCTCTCATTTTATCTTCATGATAGCTGGTGTGATAGGTTAGGGGATATGTTATTGTAATAATGAAAGAGGACTTAAGCTGCCTCCACTTTGACCTCAGTCTCCACATTCTGATTAAGTTCTTCTTTATAGGTTCTCTCTTAACTCAGGCAAGAGGCAGGACACTGGTGGCCAAAGCATCCGTGATGGGCTCTTAAACTACCTGTCTCACAATAACAACTGCCCTGACCCCAGGAATACCCTGCTTGATTGACTCCAAGACAAGGATCTATCTGACCTTTACTGCTCACCTGCACATACCCACTGACCTTTGTCCCCCATTCTCCTTGTATAAATCTAGAAATAATTTTCAGCCCTTTGGAGACAGTCTTTGGAGACTCTAGTCCACTGTCTTCCTGGTGTTGGCCTCCCTGAAATACATCCCTTGTTTCAACACCACTTGTTTCTCTGTCTTTGGATTTTATCCATGGTGGGTGGCCGAACCTGGTCTGTTTAGGACTCCAGGTGCTCTTGCACCCGTGGGCCCTGATTGCAATATGGAGTCCAGTTCTTGATGTTCTTCTTTTTTAAAATAGCAATGCATTTTCAAAAAAGATTTTATTTATATATTAGAGAGAAAGAGAAAGTATGTATGAGTCAGGGGAGGGACACAGAGAGAGAGAGAGGGAATTTCAAGTAGACTCTGAGCTGAGCATGGAACTTGACATGGGGATTAATCTTACAACCCTGAGATCTTGACCTGAGCTGAAACCAAGACTTGGACTGTCAACTGACTGAGCCACCCAGGTGGGTGGCTTCTTTTGACTTCACCCTCCATTTCTTCTTTGGCCCACATCTGGACAGGTCAATAAAGCCCTTGTTTCTTTCCTGTTTTGATGCTGGTAGGAAATTCAGACTTCACAAATCTCTAGTCTGTGCATAGGAACTCTCCCCTACTCCCCCAGCCTCACCCCTTAGCCACTATAGAGGTCCCATTTGCTCTCTCTGCCTCCCTCTGGCCAGTCTGGAGCTGACTGTGCCTATGCTGGTCTCCCCAGAAGTCCCTTGTGTTGATTAATTCTCAAATTCTCTTGGTGTGTGAAATGTCAGCAGCCTAGACATTTTAGCTACACTAATCATTGATACATCTAAGGGATCTACTTTATTGGCTAGATTGGATGGTCTCAGTACCGCCATACTTAACTTTAAAACTTAAAACTATATGGTAAGACAAGTAGAGAAGACAGAAAATGGATTTTTAAAGACCTGTTGTTTCCCCAGTAAATATGTAATATGACTATCCAACCATCCATCCTTCTAACATTTTTGAACTGCTCCTATATGCCAGCTACTGTTTATAAGGGCAGAATCTTTATTCATCTTCGACTTTCAGAAGCACAATGGGCTTGATTCCCAAGTGGATTCCCAAGATCCTAGGATGGTTTGCCATTCCTACTTAGTGTTGACTGTGGAAACATACTTCTACAGGAAGCCCAAAAGTATTCATTGTCTTCTGGGTTAGTCAGGACACTTTGGGATGAAAGAGACTCAGAAATCAGCAAGGATGGTCAGCATAGAACTGGCCTCAGGGCCTGGGCAGTGTTTTTACCCTCTCTCACACACCAATGTGATGCAAAGGTATATTGAATACAAATATTTGTATTAGAATGGTATCAAAGGGGTGAATTCTCAATGAGAAAGCATTGTCTAAAGTGAATTCTATTAAACCAATTTAATTCTGTGATGAGTGATCTACACGAGTCATTAAGCTATTCTTAATTTTCCATACATCTTCTTATTTTTTCATTTTGCTGAAATTAGTGGCATGGGAATTGTTTTCCACTTAACTTTTACAACAAGTTTGACTTAATCTACTGTTTCCCCCACATTGCATATACTGATTACAACTTACTATTGATTCCATTTTGAGACCATTATTTCTGCCAAGTTCTGTTTTCCTAGGATAAATTTAGCAAAGATGCACATTTTGCGGAGAAAAATGTGATTCATTTGTCAATTTTTAAGCAGAAGTAAGTTTGACCCTCTGTGATGTGTAGTTGTTTTCAGGGTTGTTTGCATTGATAATTTATACTTGTTATTAATGGAATAAAAGAATGATAGTCTGTATAGTCTGATAGTCTATAGTCTGATAGTCTGCATTTATTTCTTAGTTACTCCATAAAGAAACTGTTAGCTGTTTTCTAAGGCATAGAGGCATGGAGACAGAAGTGGGGAGATTTGGGGAAGGAGTGGAGAGAGGAAAGGAGAGAGGAAGACCTAGAACAGAGAGAGAGATGAGGAGGGAAGAAGACTCTAGAACACATCTTGTCTCTGAATCAAGGGGCCCTAGATCTGTTTTCAAGATGTTTCAGCATCAAGTTGGGTTCTAATCCCCTTCAGAGAAAGAACAGGACTCCGGGCATACAGACTCAGGCTCCGGTCCTGGCTCTGCTGCCTACTCACCATGTTGCCCCTGGCAGGTCACCTAACTGGTCTGAACCTGGGTTTTCTTATCCGTGGAGAATACCCAGCATGCCCATCTCCTAGGGTTGCCGTGAGGACTCAGAGACTCCATGTTGAATGGTGAATATAACACTGACACCTGACGAGAGCTTGGTAAATGTTTGGTGGTAGAATAACCATCATTCATAGTAATAACTGATTTCTGGTACAGAGACTTTATCATGATCTTCTGTCTTGAGGATTTGCAGAAACCCTCCCTGCTGTTTTATTCCCTCACCCATGGTTTGCTAGTAAATGTTCAACAACTTGCTCTTTAGGGAAAATAAAGCCTCGGTTTGTGTCCTTTGCCAACTTTTGTGGCATAAATATCTCCACCGTAGCTAGTTTCAAGCTCCTGACGTGATGTTATGCAAGTTGGAACTGGGAAGAAGCGTGCAGAAGCTACCCATGATGCAGTGCTCCTACCACATGGATACTGTAGATGCTGTGGGCATAACTGATTTCAAGAGTATAGATAACAGTCAAATGTAGTGAAATAACTAGAAAGGGATAAAGTTTGAGTATTACTTTTGTTTTTTAACATGGGATATAATTTTTGTAATGTAATAACTTCTAATGGTGGCCATTTATTTGTTGTTGTTGTTTTAAAGATTTTATTTATTTGACAGAGATCACAAGTAGGCAGAGAGGCAGGCAGAGAGAGGGAAGCAGGCTCCCTGCTGAGCAGAGAGCCAGATACGGGGCTCGATCCCAGGACCCTGGGACCATGACCTTAGCCGAAAGCAGAGGCTTTAACCCACTGAGCCACCTAGGCGCTCCTAATAGTGGCTATTTAGCAGTCAGCTTGCAGAATTTCTGGAAGTGTAAGCATCAGGTCTTGTGAGACCATCTGGATCAGTTCCTGCACACCATGGCGGATGCCCCCTGGCCCTCCCCGACCTCCTTATCCAGTCCGTCACCCAGGCCTATTGATTTCATCTCCTATATATCTCCTTTAATCAGTACTCTGCTCTCCATCTTCATTTCCACCTTCCTGGTCTAAGCCATGACCACCTCTTGCCTGGATGGTTATAGAAGCCCTTCTAACTTTCATTTTGCTTATGTTTCCCACCTGTTCCATTCTTGATTATGAAGCTAGAGGTATCTTTCTCTTTTTAAATAGACCTTATTATTATTATTATTTTTTTTTTAGAGCTGTTTTAGGTTCACAGCAAAATGGAGCAGAAGATACAGAGGTTTCCTATACGCTCCCGGTCCCACATGCATGCACAGCCTCCCACGTTATCAACACCCCCATCAGGATGGCACATTTGTTACAGTTGATGAATCTGTGAAGAAGGTCAGGACAGTCTCCTTTTCCTGCAGTGGGCTCCTTTGGCATGTGGATTATTTTGAGCTGAAGGCAATCGGTATCTTAGGGGTACAAGAGAAACTTTTTTTTTTTTTTTTTTTAAGATTTATCTATTCATCTTTAGAGAGAAAGTGCACGTGAGCACAGTGGGGAGGGGCATAGGGAGAGGGAATCTCAAGCCAGCTCCCCACTGAGCACAGAGCCTGACCCGGGACTCCAACTCACGACCTTGAGATCCTGACCAGAGATCCTGAAACCAAGAGTCAGATGTCCAACTGACTGTACCACCCAGGCACCCCCCTCAAGAGAAAATTTTGCCTCTCTCTTAATTACCTAGAAGAATCTAAATTGGGGGTCTTTCCCAGAAGAAAGGTTATTACCAGAAATAATTTTTTTTTTTTTTTTTAGATTTTATTTATTATTTTGACACAGAGAGAGAGCGATCACAAGTAGGCAGAGAGACTGGCAGAGAGAATGGGGAAGCAGGCTCCCTGCTGAGCAGAAAGCCCGACGCCGGGCTTGATCCCAGGACCCTGGGATCATGACCTGAGCCGAAGGCAGAGGCTTAACGGACTGAGCCACGCAGGCGCCCCCCAGAAATAAATTTTATCTGTCTCATCTATATGGCAGGGCAAACATCTTACCACTAAACATCTACCTTCATTGCCCTGTGAGATGCATTCCCTTCCTCTGAAATCCCAGATCCTTTCCCCTTTGCCCTTAGCTCAGGGCGCCATATATATTTATACCTTACGTTGCGTGACTATCTTGGGAATGTCCCTGTTTGTGTGGATTCCCTGTCCCTGTGCTCTTACATTTGATTTTCTCCTGTTAATCTATCTCATACCAATTTGATTCTTAGTCCAGCTAGAAGGACCTTTGAGAGGGCAGGATTTCACGTCCTTTGACACCAGCATGGACACATCATTATCACCCAGAGTCCATACTTCGCATTTGAGTTCATTCTTGTTGTTGTATGTTCTCTGGGTTTGGCCAAAGGCATGATGACAGGTGGTGACCATCGCAGAATCCTACAGAACAGTTTCACGGCCCTAGAAATTGTGCTCCCTCTACTCCTCCCTGCCTTCCCCTCAGCCTTTTCAGTCTGACTTCTTTCCCTTGGTAATAATGTGCATTTAAGGTTCCTCTGTGTCTTTTCAGGGCTTGGTAGCTCCTTTGAGAGTTCTTTTAAAATGCAAATCAGCCGTCCTCTCCTCCTTCCTGCTCTTTCTGTTCTGCCCACGCTTGAGCTCCTTTAGTCCCCCCCCCCCCCCCCCCCCCCCCCCCCCCCCGTACTGGCCCCTCTCCCTCTGGCCATGACTTTGGCACTGCCAGTCTTCTCAACTTAATCACTTTTGCTTCCTTGCTGCTTTTGGCTGAGTCTCATCCTTGGGAAGCATCATCTCGTCAGGAGAGCCTCTTCTCTCTCTCTTTCTGGATGGAAAACCACCTGTCTGAGACGCTTTCATTCAGTACCTATGAGAGGAAACCTTTGTCTGGGTGTCTGATAAATGTCTGTCTCCCTTGGGTGACAGTAAGCTCCTTGAGGACAGGAGGCATGACTGGTTTTGCTCTGGCACCAAGCATCGCGTTTGGTGCGTGATACATGCTCATTAACTATTTGTTGGCTGCGTAAATGTTGACCAAATCTAATTAACTCTGAATCTTACAGACCTCCTGTTTCTTTTATATTATTCCAAATATCACCATGCAGTGACATCTGAGGCCTGATCTGGCCCCTGTTCCAGAACACCTGTTGGGTTAGGATATGTCTTACCTCATTCTTTGTATTAGATTTATTCACTTCACCAAATTACGCTCTTTATTTACAAAGACCATTGAACTGAGATAAGAGATAAATGAAAAATGAAAAGACTGGGTTTTGGTGTTTTGTTTTTTTTTTTGCTTTTCGTGGTTGTGTTTCTCCTAGATTGAATTTCCCAGAAACATGATGAATATTTATTACAGCATTAACCAGCCCACTCAACACCAGTTGCTGGCTTTGTTGGCATCACCTTGATGATGCAACCCAGTCAGTCATTCTTTTTAAGTCATTTGGCCAATAATTACCATCTAGGGTTTTGGACAAGAAAGGAAAACCATCATCTTATTTGTCATAAATCCCTTATTTGCCCAGAGTATTCAAAAAGACATTGCCCAGAGGAGGAGGATTCTTTTGAGCTGGCCAGGCATTCCAGAATGTACTTTTTGTACCGGCTGTCGGTAGCACTTTGGGGCAGACATTAATCAAATTCTTGACAGAGGTTTGTGGGATATTAATGTTGGTTGAGGATTCAATCCACGGTCTTCCTTTAAGTGGGAGGAAAAGCCCAGCTAAGTCTGAATGAATCTCATGGTAATTTAAGTGGAAAGGATTTAGCACTTCCCCTGTATGGGGGATGAAATTAAAGGATACCTTTAAGAGGTGATTTCTCTTCTCATCAGTGGTGGAGCTGAGACTCCTGGTTCCCAGTTCAGATGAAGGAAGTCTTGCCTGGTTTGCCAGAAAGACCTAACCCCTAGATGCGGAGTAGAAAATCCCATCTATATCCAGTGGCACTGAGCACGTGCAAGTCTGACAGTGTGTTCAGGGATTGAAGGGTATTTCTTTTATTCAGATAGAAGGTGAAGACACTGAGCTTTCTTGCCTGAGTGGGCTGAAGATTTGCAGTAAAACCTGTCTTCTTCCTGTGCTAACTCAGAGCGAGGTACTCAGAGTGATAGGGAGACTGGGCTCTTACCTTCTCAGAAGTTCACGGTTCAAAAGGGATGAATTCCAGAACTTGGCAAGAATGTTTCTCTGCTGTAAAACAGGCAAGAGGCTTACTGACCTTGGCTCAGTGGGTTAGAGCCCCTGCCTTCGGCTCAGGTCATGATCCCAGGGTCCTGGGATCGAGCCCCGCATCGGGCTCTCTGCTCGGCAGGGAGCCTGCTTCCCCCTCTGTCTGCCTCTCTGCCTACTTGTATCTCTGTCTGTCAAATAAATAAATAAAATCTTTAAAAAAAAAAAAAAAAAAAGAGATTTACATCCATACTGAAAGGTTAGAGAAAGGATTTACAACCTCTAGGTTTCTCATGGAAACGTTCTGGCAAGAGGAAGGGGGAAGTGGTCACTTCCCATTTTAGCAGCCTGGAAAATTCTTTTTTTTGCCCCTTTGCAGGTGATACCCAATGCCCCCAGAACTTTTGGAGTGATAACAACAGAAGAAATAAAATCTACAGTGGCTTTATTTTTATCAGTCAGGTTTTTCCACAAAGTGTTATTATACAGGTAACACAATTTCACTGTAAAGAGATTGCTGAAGTAAAAAAAAAAAAAAAATTATAAGGAAACTCAAAAATCATCCTTTGAGGTTCACTCTAAAAAGATGAACTAAATCTGGGACTGCTTGGAAATTATGTAAATATCCTGTTATAATTAACAGTGAACTCTTTTGTATTTTTCCATCATCAAAGCTGGCTCAGTATAATTGAATAAAATGTATATAACGAATGAAATTGCTAGAGAACCAAAGGAAGCAATTGTAATTATCATTAACTTTCTAATCACCATACCGGCATAACACCTTTATTTATGTAGCAAAACACTGGTAAGTGGAAGGCACAGGAAGGAAGATGTCACAAATGAACAGACAGCCTGAGAACTAGAGGTTATCCCTTCTATTTTTTTCCATTTGTTTTCTCAGAGATCCAGATCTGCATTCTCTGTGCCACCGCCGCCCCAAAGTGACCATCACTGCTGCTTTGGTTTATCCCTGGTTCTTCCTTACACTGAGGACAGAATGATCCTGCCATCTGACAAATCAGCTTATTAGCTCTCTCTCCCTCCTCTGTTCAAAAGATCTTTACTGTTCAAAAAATTCAAAAAATATTTACTTGTTCAAAAAATATTTACTGAGCACCTATCAGGGACCAGCCCCTAATCTAGGAAGTGGGATGCAGCCATGAAAAGGCAGGTGTGATCCCTCCAATGGTGTTCTCTTTGCCCACTTCCTCTTCCATCCTTACCCTCCTCTGACTACTTGAGGCTCCAAAACAAAGACCCCTCTATTTATAACATCCTTGTATTCCAAGGACCCAACATGGTGGCACATATTTCATATGCTTCTCTCTAATAAATGAATGAATTCTCCTTTGTTGAAATTATTTAATGAGAGCCTGAATGCTAGAGCTGTTGTAGAAGGAATTAAAAAAAAAAAAACTCATTGGAGTCTTTCCATTTTATCTATGCTGTTTTATTTCTGCTTATTAAGATATGAGCCAATATAATAAGTTATTACAAAAATAAATAAAAGAGGAAGTAAACTCCTTCACATCATTAACCTCCAGAGATAAATACAGTTCATGATTTGATGTGTACTCCTCCAATTCATTACTCTTTTTTTTATGAAGCTATGTCTATCTATACTCACACCTACATATGTATATTTATATCCCACATATAATTTAAAAATCCAAACAGGATCATAGTAGTCAAATGAATCTTCAATTGCTTTATCCCCCCCATTTGATAGTACATCTTGACTTGAGTTTCCTCTGAATCCCTTTTTCCAACTTTAAATTGTATGCTTCTGAATCAAAGCCAGAAGCTCCCTTATTTTTATTAACTAGTTCTCATTATTATAAAGGAAATCCATATACATGGTAAGTGTCTTTAACAGCATGGAAGGGAATAAAATGAAATGTAAAGCCTCCCTCCTCTTCACAGCCTGTTCTACTCTCTAAAGTTAACTGTTTTTAACAGTCTCCGGAGTATCCTTTCAGAAATTTCCAGGGCAGATAAATATATATGTACACACACACACACACACACGCACACACACACACGCATGCATGCACACACACACATCCATAAAAAGAACTCACTTTTTTCACTTGTTATATAATTCACTGGAAAGAATTCCAAGTATTTAACAACTTTGTCTTGGGTAAATTTCTCTCAAAGAAGCCCCTGGCAAAGCAATAAAATAGTCAGGTCTGGAAATGGTCAAATGCTCATTTATCTAGCCATGGCACAAACTGCCTGCCTTTCTTTAAAAGGCATCCCCCTCTTCTCTATTAAGAGGTCTGCTAGGTCATTGCTGGACAGGCTTCCCAGAATAAAAACTACATTTCCCAGGCTCCTTTGTGATAAGGTGTGTGCATGTGACTACATTTTGTCCAATGGGATGTGAGAGGAAGTGCTGGTGAACAGCTTCTAGGTTTTGCCTTATGAAGCAAGCTGTGTTTCTTCCTTTTGTCATTTTTTTCTCCTTTCTATTGATTGGAATGTGGACTTTGGGCCAGGAGAACAAGGATAACACCTTAGAGATGAAAAACACAATAAAAATGAAAGCCTCCAGAGGTCCTGACAGCTTTGCAAAGCAGAACTGCTATAGCTGCTCGCATTTCGGGGGGAAAGAAAAATATTCTTGTGTGTTTGCTCTTACAAGCCATTGTAATTTAGAGTTTATTTTATTCATAGGTGAGTGTCTGTCCTTACTGTGAGCATTATTATGAGATACGATTTCCCTGTCCATACGCCCATTTTCTGAATGAAAGGAAACACCCGTGAGGAGGATTGAAGCAGAAAATTTTTAGCTTTAGCCCAGCAGGGTCACCAGTAGCCTGCATAGTTTTGATGAGGGTCGAGTACATGCTGCTTATACATCTTAAAGGGCCTCACAGCCGCTTCTACATCTCACCGATAGTTAATATCAGACTGAATGATATGCACAGAGAAATCTTGTGAAAGTAGTTTTATGAGTAGAAATTCGAAGGAGACATTTATGGTCTAATATTCCCTGCATGTCCCCTTCCTCTCGAGTACTAAGCAAAGGTGCTTCATACAGCTTCCTACAGGTCCTGTCCCTGTGCTACTTAAATAAACTTACTAAGTTACACCATGTGATGTCTCAAGAATTCATTCTTGGCTATTGTGCTTGACAGCCCCACAACATCAGGATTAAATTATGAATGTTTTAAATTCATATCACATGAATGATTTTTAAAATTATTCTGGGGAGGTTAATTCCAAGGGAAAAAATGTGAACTTTAAAAAGGGGAGAAAAAAATCAATTTCTCCCCCAACTTCATCTTTAGTTTCCTCTTCAGAAAACAAGAACAGGACCAGAGGGACCCCTTTGAACAGAAGACTTTTTGCTTATGGTACATTTCCCACTTAGCCAGTAGCAGATTTTCTGCTCATTTGCCTCTGAACACGGTGACTTTCCTTGGAGGCATTTGACTTTCCAACAGAAACTGAGGTTAATAGAGACAGGCAGCAAGAAGAAGACATTTTAAATACAAGAGTGGCCAAAGCAGAAAGGGTGAAGATCCTGGGACGTACGCTTCCCTGTTGTCTGTTTGCATTATGAGTCACATCCTTGAAAGCTGGAAAGAAGTTCATGTCCCCAGCTCCGGACCAAGTGTCAGACTTGATTATTGCCTGGTGAGAAGTTCCCCATCTTTGTCCTGACCGGACTTGGGAGCAGTAGAGAAATGGGACCACAGAAAAGCCCCGGCGTAGGGATAGTTGAGGATTCACTGAGAGGACCAAGGGGCAGGGACACATTACCATGTACAACAACACTATTAATATGGGGATTAAGGTTTGCTAAGGAGAACCATATAAAACTCGGAAATAAGGCAAAAAGATGATCATAACCAGCTAGAACATCTAAAGAGCCTACCTAAAACTTAGCTGACACCCTGGGATAACTCAACTCTATTTGCACAACTGATGAGTGCCAAGATATCTCATCATTTTATAGAATTAGTAAGGTGTAATGACTTTCTTTTCTGTCTAATAGAGGTAGTTAATCCAAAGGTTATGGCTTTATTGCCCTGTAGGATATTAACCAGTTGTATGTCTCATTTGGTAATAGCAATTCTATCTCAGCTTCTTTTTTCTTTTTTTTTTTAAAGATTTTTTATTTATTTATTTGCCAGAGAGAGAGCGAGCGAGAGCGAGCACAGGCAGACAGAGTGGAACGCAGAGCCAGAGGGAGAAGCAGGCTCCCGCGGAGCAAGGAGCCTGATGTGGGACTTGATCCCAGGACGCTGGAATCATGACCTGAGCCGAAGGCAGCTGCTTAACCGACTGAGCCACCCAGGCGTTCCTCAGCTTCTTTTTTTAAGTGTTTACAACATTTCAGTTTCTCACAGTGAAATAGTCTTGTCATTATTTTGCTTCCCTCATAAATAAGTTAAATAAGACTTGGACACATGCATAGTATCTATCTGAATGAGAATTATAGTTTTAAAAAAGTCTTTCGGAGACTTACTCTTTGATGGAGTATAAGCTTTGGCCTCAGCTTTCTTGGTTTTGAGGACTGGGTCTGACACTTCAGCTGTATGATCAGAAGCATGTCATTTAATCACTCTGGGCTCATTCATAAGAAAATAAGAATAGAGCCAATTTCAAAGTGGAGCTGGGATGACAACTACATGAAGGCTCTTAGTGCCATAACTGGCTCAAAGTACAAATCTGTTAAGGCAGCCTCTATTGTACGTGCCAGGAGCTGTGTGATAGAGAATGAAGCAGAAATCTCCATCCCTCATTTCCACCTCCAGCCCCATCTCTGTTCCTTGAGTCAGTCCCTACCCAGCCATGATAGCAGGAGGTCTTTTATAATGCAACTCAAGGAGGAGAAAAGAAAGATGCACTTATAGCATGATGAAGCTTAGGTGTTGGGAAGAGACCCCACCTGGCCTCTTGGGAGGTCTGACTGATGTGTAGATGCTCTGCCTTAAACTGGGTAAGAGGCCTTTTTTCTTCATCCCCCAGCTTCTCCCCACCCCCCAGGGGTCCCAGGTCCCCTTCAAGTCTATTCTAGGGAGCCAGATGCAATGTAACACTGAAATACTGGTCCAAGACACAGAAGGCAATCACAGGGGTTTGGGGAGTTGAATGCTCATTGGAAAGACTCTGTCAGGTGGGTTGGGGGTTTAGGGAACTAATCAGAGGTAACTCCCAAGACAAAGAGGCCATGCCAGGGACTGAGCATCCTGGTCCAGATTTCCAAATGAGTGACTGAGGCAGGATTCGAACCCATTCACTGAGAGAGCTGAAAGAGGCAGAGGAGGGGCTCCACTCACTTTCCCCACTTTCCTGCAGAAAGTGTAGGGGAGAAAAATATTTTCCCGCCATCCTTCTAGGTTCTTGGCTGAGACATGCCCAGATGAACAGGAGAAAGCTACATTTAATTACATATGCATGGAAGCCCCACAAAAATATAAGACTCAAAGACGTGACCCAATCAGGAGCTTTTATACATTTTAGACAAAGAAACAGCATGTGAAGAATTGATAAGACAAAGGGATTCGGGCAAAGGGTAGTAGAATGGTGAAGAAGTAACAGGTTTTGTTTGTTTATACAGACTTCTTGGCCCTAAATTCCCTGTCTCTGGTGATAAAGATGCCTTCTACCCTCCTGGCACAGCGCTGGAATCATCTCGTAGAAGCCATTCTGCTTGATTTGTAGACATATTTGCTCCCACCAGTGATTTCTGTTCAGGGCTCTCTCTGACAGGTACTGTACTTCTGACGGATAGCGTAGCATGTTAGAGATTGAAGCGGGAGGTGGGGATCTGGGTTCCCCGGCTCGTTCTGTTACCTCGGGTCTGTCTGTTTCAGGGCAGCAATGTCTTCATCTGGTGGAGGTGGAGCTGATGTCGCCGGGGAAGGAAACGAATGTTAGGGTAACAGATGATCACAATGAGAAGGCTGTTCTAGACAGGTGGGCCATGGCCACGGTACAGACTTTGTGGGCTCCAGGCACTTTGGCCATCAGGGGCCCTTTCCTCCATTAAAAAAAAAAAAAAATGCAGCTCTGCACATACAAAGGTAAATAAAATCCAAGCTGGGATAATTATTGCCATATTCATTTCTTTCTTCTGACTTTAAAATGAAATGGAAACATGATACTTAAATGTATCGCAGGCCCTAGGTGGCCACTGTGCCTAACAGGGAATTCTGCCCTGTCTTGGGCACAGTGAGTGAACACACACACGCGCGTGCACACACAACACACATGTGCCTGTGTTACACACCTGAAGCTTCTGTCCAGTTCCACGAGTGTTCCGACTTTTTATTTCCTTGAGTCTTGGCCGATCTGCCCACAAGTCTGTGTCCTCTGCTGGGCAGTACTGAAGGACGCTGTCTTTAGCATGTGGGATTTGCTCTCGGACACTACCAGTACCGCCAGCTGGATCCACACGGGGTCCTCCCGGCCCAGGGAAGTGCATTTTCACCATAATTCATTCACTTTGATCAACATCATTAGGGAGTTGCTGGCCCTCAGCTTCCTTTGCTGCAGCCAGTCCCAGAGCTCAACCCCATTCACCTGCCCCTCTTGGAGCCTTCAAAATCACACGGTCACTTTCAGTGCCAGAGTGGCCCTACAGAGTCCCCTGTTTGTTTATCCAGGGCAGAGCTCTCTGACTGACTGCTGGGATTCGAAAGCCTACAACCCTGACAATAGGATGGTGATGACTGAGGGAGAGACTACAGCTGAGGAAACAAAGCAAGCTGATTGGCAGCCCCTCCGAGGCTGAGGAGACCCCTGGCTGGCCTGATGGGCTGTCCTTTGGGGAGAGCTGGAGGGGCAGCCCCAACCCTAAGACTCACACCAGCTCACTCTGTTGCGTAGTTAATACTAACCAAGCTAGAACTAACATGTGGGTTTGGAGGAAGCATCTCTTGGCGGCCGCCTCCCTCCGCCAGAGCTTAGGTGTCCAGGGGATGTTTCCACAGTGTGATCTGAACACGGAGCTGCTCCCGGAAGTTGTCTGAAAATTCTCTGAGAGAAGAGACCCCTCGTATACGCTTGTGTCATGGCATCTTGTGTAGCACATGGTAGCTGCTCAGGAAATCTTTATTAGATATCTTTGTCTGTTTGGGCTGCTGTAACAAAGATGCCCTGGACTGGGTCATGGAAACCGCAAACCTCTTTCTCACTGCTCTGCCGGCAGATTCAGTGTCTGGTGAGAACCTGTTGCTGATTCGCCAATAGCATCTTCTTGCTGTGTCCTCCCGTGGTGGAAGGGGCGAGGGAGCTCTCTGGGGTCTCTTTTATGAAGTTGCTCATCCCATTCAAGGTCATCCACATGACCTAATCACCTCCCAAAGGCCCCACCTCCTAGCACCATTACATTGAGGGTTAGGATCACAGCATATGAATTTAATGGGTGGACATAAACATTCAGTCCGTTGCATTAGATAAATACCTGAAATTCCTTCATCATTTAATTAATTTATTTACTTGAGGGAGAGCAAGAGAGCACGTGCACACTCTTGTGAAGGGGAGGGCAGAGGGAGAGGGAGAGAACATCTCAAGCAGACTCTGTGCTGAGTACAGAGCCTGACATGGGGTTCAGTCTCAGGACCCTGAGATCATGACCTGAGCTGAAATCCGGAGTTGGACACTTAACCGACTGCGCCACCCAGGCACAGCTGAAGTCCCACCATTATTAATCAATTCTACTGGATGATACATTGCCCTTTTTTAAAGATGCCTCTTAAAATGCAAACCACCCTAGTGACAAAAATACATTCAAATCTTGGGTCCTTAGTTATTTAATTTTGTTAGTTTATAAAATCAGTGGTCTATTGCCATGGTTCAAAGTTATGATTGGTTGATAACCCAGCATCTTGATAATATTGGGTGCCTATGAAAAAGGAGCCTGGACATAGAGAGGAATGGAAAAGGAAGAGTAATCTGGCCTTCTGTTTGCTTTTTTGTGTTTGTCCTTCTGTTCTTCGTCTATACTATATTATGTGACTAATTTAAAAAACAAAACAGGGGCGCCTGGGTGGCTCAGTGGGTTAAGCCGCTGCCTTCGGCTCGGGTCGTGATCTCAGGGTCCTGGGATCGAGTCCCGCATTGGGCTCTCTGTTCAGCGGGGAGCCTGCTTCCTCTCTCTCTCTCTCTGCCTGCCTCTCCATCTACTTGTGATTTCCCTCTGTCAAATAAATAAATAAAATCTTTAAAAACAAAACAAAATAGCTGTACTAACGTACTAAAATCATTGGTATCACTACATGATTAGACATGGTGAAACACCTTTATATTTGCCTATATACACATTCATATATGTATGTGTTTATATATGTATATATGTATGTATGTATACATGTATATATACATATTTACATATATTTATTATATATTATTTTAACTGATATTCAATCACACACATGCACACACACACAAATCATCAAATGATGAAATTAAAAAGTTCAGAAAGCTTCAGGCATGGCTGGATCTAGGTGCTTAAATGATGAAATAAAGACCCATTAGTCAGCCTTCCAGGCTAGCAAACCCGGGGGGGATGGAATATGCATTTCCCAATAATTTGGCAAATATTTTCAGTCTTGGGACTAATGCTGATTATTTCTGCCTAGTTCCTACATTCCCTCTTGAGTACAGAACAGGGAAAATCAGGATACTGTTATCAGAAGAAAGAGGGATAGATGCTGGGAAGGCAGAACTACATCCTTCCATGACATCTGCGCATTCATGACTCATCCAAGGCCTGGGACACAGCCTAACAATCCATTTGGCTTTAGATTTACTTTCTGAGAGCTCATAGGTCAGGAATGGCTCAAAATTTCTGGACTATCATTAGGATAATTGAATTATGAATTCAGGGTGGAGAGAAAAGTCAGATACAATGACTAATTACCAATGATACTGACTTCTGTTCAAATTAGAGAATCTTGAAAGGAGGGTGGAGATACCCTCATCGAAGCATACGCATGGTTCTATACATGCCTTCTTTTTTACTGTAAGTTTGTTGGTGATTTTGGCCTCCCTGTTTTTTTTTCAGTCAGTGCATTACACTTTCCTTTCAGAGATCTGCCTCCCCATAGTACACAGCCTTGTGAGGACCAGCCCCTGGCCACAGATGCACATATGATCCACCCCAGGGGAATCTGTTCCATGGTGTCAAAAAATAATGATTCTGATACTTGTTGAAGAACAGTACCGGGGGGCCTGGGTGGCTCCGTGGGTTAAGCCTCTGCCTTTGGCTCAGGTCATGATCCCAGGGTCCTGGGATCAAGTCCTGCATCAAGCTCTCTGCTCAGCAGGAAGACTGCTTCCTTCTTTCTCTCTCTCTCTCTCTCTCTCTCTGCCTGCCTTTCTGCCTACTTATGATCTCGGTCTGTCAAATAAATAAATAAATAATCTTTTAAAAAAAGAAAAAGAAAAACAGTACCAAGGACTTTATTCAAGGGACCACTGCAGTGGGACTTGGAAGTAGGGGAGGGAGATTGGATTCAACTCCAAAGGCAGCACAAAATGTGGAGATTTAAAGCAAGGAGTGGGTTGAAGAAAGGGTAATTCTTGCTAAACCAACCTAAGGGGATTCTTGATGAAGGCAGCCCAAGGTGAGCAGATACCCTCCCCACCCCACCCCCCTGCGCCCCAAAAGGTGGTAGGTGAGGAATTTGATCAAATGTGGGAGGTGTGGATTCGGGCTAAACTTACTTGACGGGATTTTTGCTCAAATGAGGCAGTGCAGTGATAAGCAAGGACACCCAGAGGTTGGGGCCCAGAGGAACCTGACTACAGTTTGGTTACGGCACAGGGCTCTAAATTTTGAGGGCAGTGTTGGAAGATAAACTGAAGCAGGGTGCCTAGGTGGCTCAGTCAATTACATGTCTGCCTTCAGCTCAGGTCGCAAGACTAGGGTCCTGAGATTGAGCCCCATGATGGGCTCCTTGCTCAGTGGGGAGCCTGCTTCTCTCTCTGCCTGCTGCCCCCCACTCATGCTCCCTCTCACATTTATTCTCTATCTTAAATAAATAAATAAAATCTTTCAAAAAAGGGGGAACAAAGGTAAACTGAAGCATAATGAGGTGCCTGGGTGAGTGACCGACTCTCGGATTAAGCCTTGACTCTTGGTTTCGCCTCAGGTCATGATCTCAGGGTCCTGGGATCGAGCCCCACGTCCCTGAGAGCAGACTCTGCTTGTCCATCACACTCTGCTTCTTCAACCATGTGCTCTGTTTCTCTTTCTCTCTCTTACATAGGCAGATAGAGAGATGGATAATCTTTAAAAAAAAAAAAAAGATAAACTGAGCATATTAAACATTTAAAGAGTTTATTGGAGCTAAAACTTGAGTTAGGCAGCATCCAGTCTAGCAGACAGAAAGGCACTCCAAGTTGCTGTACAAAATGAAAGGCTTTCATAGGCAGAAGGGAGAAGGAACAAGGACATGATACTAGACAAAAAGCAGGTTGTTGATTGCAAGATCGCTTTCCTTCCGCGGATGGCAGGGTGTGTCGGGCAGAGGACCTTATTAGTGCTGACCAGGTGGTTCCTGATTGACTGGCTTAAAATTCCATTTCTGGGAAAAGCCAAAACTGTGATGAAAGTGGTTTGGTTACATGGGGCTTAGCACAAGTAACTCCACTTTCGGCCTGTTGTTCTGTTTTCAACAACAGTAATACAAAGATTGGGGGGGGAGGGGAAATGTGGAGCTGTAGAGCTGCCCCGATTCCTACTGTTTTGAGCCCAATTCCATAGCCTTTTCTTTGATTCTCCAAGTTACCTGATATCTTCTCCATCCTTTTCGGCATGAGCTCACCAGAGCAAATTTCTATTACTTGCACCCAAACGACATAACTAATGTCACAGCAGCTTGCAACAGGATCCCAGCACGTTCACAGACACTCTTGTTTGTTGGTTTCTTCCCCTGTAAAGTGAGACTACGAATCCCTCCTCGATGGGTTGGTGTAAAGATTCAAAATAAAAGGTTTAGGGCAAGGACAGCGTGTTTCATGTTAATGAATGACTTTGAATTGGGAATCTGTGGATAGGCTCCCAGGAGTCAGTGCATCTACCAGAATTCATAGGCTGAATTGTGTTTATGTAAGGGCATGTGCCTATACAGTTATTTAATTCAATTTTTTTTGTTGTTGAGAGGAGGGTTCATGAGATTTTCCAAGTGGTCCCTGACCCCAAATTATGTAAAGGCCCATCCCTCTTGCGGTGCTGGACTGTGAGTCTTTTGAGGTCAGTTTCCCTCTCTGTCCCAATCTTCTAGCACAATGCCTGCCACTGAGTAGATTAGTCAGTCAACAGATACCTGTTGAGTGAAGAAGAGATGAACTTAAAGTGCTCTGAGCTTTAGTTTCCTCCTTTATAATACTGCAGACCTGAAGAGTTGTCTCTGAAATGCATTTCATTTGAACCATTTCATTGGACCACATGACCTATGGTCCCTGGAATTCTATATCCTGGAGTAGTGAAATGGCATGTCCAAGAGAGCAAAAACCAGGGCTCCTGTCCATAGCTTAGGGCTCTGGCTTCTATACACACAGGACACTAACTTGCCCCAAAGCCTTCTACTCCCATTGAAAGTCTGTTGTTTCCAAGGGTTGTTGCAGGGTACAGTTGAGATAGGTGGTTGGCAGGTGTCGTTGGTTAGGTCCTTTGGGAAGGCAGATACAGGGACATGGCTGATCTACAGTTGATAAGTTCTTCTGGTCCTTCCAAGAAGTGGCATCCAAATTTAGGAAGACTTGGTTGATTTCTCTTCCCCAGACTATCCCATCATTCAGAAATGATATACCTTTGCTTTCTATGGATCACAGCAGCAAAGGTGGTAGTGAACCCAGAGCTGGAGTGTGGGTCTGTGTGAAGGGGACATGCTTGTGCTCTGTAGGTGTCCCTGAAAGTGCCTAAGGCTCCGAAGGAAGGACAGCTTGATGACATGGAGCAGAATTCTAAGGGTGCAAACCTTTTTTCTCATTCCGAAAATTTCAGTTTCCAAAAAATCAATTTGAATCTTAAAAAGTTTCAGTTTCAAAATTTTATGTAATTTTCACTTTGAAATTTATGTAAATTTCACTTTTCCTTGAGAAAATTTTGTTAGCACAAAGAGTTGACGTGTCAAGTCAGACTCATGTGAATCACACAGCTAATCTAACATAATCCTAACTAGTGATTAAAAATTACAAGCAAGATAGATGTGCACATGTTACATTCTCTTATGGAAGAGCCCAGATATATCAGCTGTGGCTTGCTAATTGCTCTGAGTTGGTTTTGGACTAATCAGGAGTACCCAGTGGTGGGTACGAATCATTGTCTTCAAAGGAAGCAATTTTGGCTTTGTGGTTTCCCAGTATGAAAACTCAATTTGCTTGATTGTTTATCCTATCTAATTTGGTCAATCACCCTTGATCAGTCTGATTAATTAATGTGGATGTCAAGAAATGTTTTATACTCTTGGGGGCCTTAGGTGACTTTCTGAATCTCCTGCAGTTATTGATTAGTTGAAAACAAACTCTGGATTCCAGGATGCATGCTTATATGAAGGAGGGAATTAGTACTTATTATTTTGATTATTCTCATGTTCTAAAAAGAAAATATGTCATATTTAGCACCTCTGTCTTGTACATGTATCATTTTTGTCCTGCTTGATGGTTCCAATCCATTCAAGATATCATTTAAGGATGCAGAATTTAGGAAAAAATAAAGCTCCTTCTTGGTTAAATGCCAAGAGTATGTTGAAAGAACCAGAGCAAATCAGTCAAGTCTTAGCCCCCTTCTACCATCTGAACCTCTGCTCCAACCCCAAACTGCCTCTTGTGACTTTGGAAAGTTACAACTCTGCTGAGCCCTCAGATGAAAGCAGGTGGAAGATAGGAACATTTCTCTAATCATTATTAGTGATAAGAATGGTTAACACTTAACAGGTACTTGGATACTGTGATCAGACCAGCACCCACATCATCTTGGTTCTCTCAATGACGCTGTGAATTAGGTTCTATGAGTCATTCCCATTCTACAGTCCAGGAAAGTGAGGCTCAGAGAAATTCTATCACTCCCCATGCTGCCCCCATTAGCCGACCATTCTCATTCTGCACAAGAACATAAACGTCCTTGCTTTCAAATAACAACTATTCAGTGTTCTCCCTCTTACCAATCTCCTCTTCACCCCCAGTCGGATCCAGGGTAACTGAGAAAAGCTATTAAGATTTTTTTCCAATCTGGGATGCCTGGGTGGCTCAGTCGGTAAAGCATCTACCTGCCTTTGGCTTGAGTCGTGATCCCAGGGTGCTAGGATCGAGTTCTGCATTGGGCTCCTTGCCCAGTGGGGAGCCTGCTTCTCCCTCTGCTTCTGCTGTCTCTTTCTCTCTCTGACAAATAAATAAAATCTTGAAAAAAAAAAAAAAAGACTTGCTTTCAATCTAACATGAAATATAGAAGTACAGTGTTCTGGGTTTCATTGTGACATTTTGCAATTTTTCTTAGGTTTTTGATGTTTTTTCATGATAAAAAACTTAATGAAAAAAATACACAAAAGGAATCCAAAGCAGGGACTCAAAGCAGATTTTTCCACATCCATGTTAGCAGCGTTATTTTCAATATCCAAAAGGTAGAAAGAACCCAGACGTCCATCGATGGATGAATGGATAAACACAATGTGGTCGATCCGCACAATGAATATTCTGGTGTGGGATACAGCGTGGATGAACTTTGAAGACACTTTGCTAGGTCAAATAAGCCAGACACAAGAGGACAAGCATTGTATTCTCCACTGATATGGGGTACTCAGAGTAACCAAATTCATAAAGACACCTGGAGGGCAGTAATTACCCGGGGCAGGAGGGGAGGGGTAATGGGAGTTATTTTTAGTGGGGGTAGAGTTTTCAGTTTAGGCTGTTGGAAAGTTCTAGGGACAATGATGTGAATGTTCTTTCAAGCCACTAGACAATGGTTAAAAGAGTAAATTTTATGTTATATGTATGTTTTACCACAATTGATAATAATTACGAAGAAGACAACAGCAAAAACATTTGGCTTCAAAAGGAATGATTCATTCAACAAGTATTTGTTGAGCATTAGTGTGTGTGAGACATGGTGCCGGGCCCTAGAGACCTTCCGTGCGAGTCACTTCTTTCTTCTGGGAGCTAATGGTTGACTAGGGGAGGCAGACGGTACCTAGAGAGCCCCGAGAATGAAAGCATGATCCGAAAGTCAGGTCATTAGCACAGAACCTTTTTGTTACCTGATGTTACAGTGGAATGGTAATTCTGGCCATTGCTGCCTTGATTATAACTTTCAGGATCACAAGGAGTGTCTTACTTTCTTTCTTCTTCACAACAACAGCCGGAGTGCTATTCAGAAATGTCAGATCGTGTGACTCCCTCGCTGGGAGCCTGCCAGTAAGGTCTCTTCACCCAGGAAACAGAGGCAAAGTCCTTCCTCTGGTCTGCCAGGCCCCAGGGACCTATCCCTACCCTTCTCTTTCTCAGAAGTGTATGGTCCAACAGCAGCTCACCCAGTGAGCCTTCTGGGAAAGAAGGGTCCCAGCTGGCCTGTCCTCTGCTCTCCTTCACCCGCGGAAGCCAGGGGAGAGAAGACAATAAAAGAAAGAAAAGATCAGGTCAGATCTCCTAGTGAACTATCTCCTTTCTCCTCCTGCTGGCATTGGCCGCAGAGAGATAAGGGCCGGTCCTCATCAGTAACACAGGGCTCTGTGGTTAGAACTCCCCACCTCAGTTTAATGTTCCGTATCATCATCATGAAGTGCTTCATTCATTTTTGGACACGGCACCCCTCATTTTCTTGTTGTACTGGGTCTGGCATTGTGTTGCCAATGCTGGTCCTTGTTGTTGGTATAGAATGCTTTCAGCAGGTTGCACCTAGCCGGTTGAATTTACGAATGCTAAACAAACTTGGAATTAACGGACTTCTGGCAAATGTCCGAGTCAGCCGTATAATGACTGGAGTATAAAATGGACATGTTGTAGTCCTGCCTGCATCACTTAGAGGCCATGGATGTAATTCCTCGGCTGGTGTTGTCCTAATACACAAGGCAGGGTCTGAGGAGTTGGACTGGCGACCCCAGACTCCCCCTGGCTTCAGCTGGCTCTCAGGGGCACCATATCTTTTGCATTATTCATAGAGACAGCTTTTGGGTAAGATCTCTGTTACGGGCTGAATGTATGTATAGCCAACACCCATACATACACCCCCAAAGCCCCCCAGTGTGGCTGTATTTAGGGTAAGGAAATAGTTACATTACGTTTCCACACAAAGGGGAGGTCATGTGAGCACCCAGGGGTGGGCGGCCTCCTCCAGGCCAAGAGGCGAGGCCTGGAGATGAAACTTAACCTCTCAGCGCCTTTGAGCTAGTACTTCTGGCTTCCAGGAGCGTGAGAAACATCTGCCTGTCTTTAAGCCATCGGGTCTGTGGTATTTTGTCATGGCAGCCAGAGCTCGGATAAGGTCTGCATCCTGTGGCACTGAGTTGGCAATCCTATCTGTTACTGGAGCGAGCCCCCTCCCCGGTTACCCTTCATCCCCTTCTCTTGCTTACTTTTCTCCAGACCATCTGTCACTCTCTGAAACCCTGTTAGGGGTTGTTTTCCTTTCCTGGGGCTGTACGGCCAACAGAGAGGCTTAAGAACAACACACGTTTATTCTCTCATAGTTCCAGAGGCCAGAGGGATGAAGTCCAGGTGTCAGCAGGGCCGTGCTTCCTCTGGAGGCTCCGTGGGACCGTCCGTCCTTGCTTTTCTTCCCCCTGGCTCCCGGTGGCGGCCAGAAATCCTGGCATTCCTTGGTTTACAGATGTGTCCGTCCAGTCTCTGCCTCTGTCTTCACACAGCCTTCTCCCCTGCGCATCTGTGCCCCAATCTCCCACCTCTTATAAAGACCCCAACAGGGCGCCTGGGTGGCTCATGGGTTAGGCCGCTGCCTTCGGCTCAGGTCATGATCTCAGGGTCCTGGGATCCAGCCCCGCCTCGGGCTCTCTGCTCAGCGGGGAGCCTGCTTCCCCCTCTCACTCTCTCTCTGCCTGTCTCTCTGCCTACTTGTGATCTCTGTCTGTCAAATAAATAAATAAAATCTTTAAAAAAAAAATAAAGACACCAACCACGGGGTTTATTGCCTACCCTAAACCTGTAAGACCTCACCTGAACTTGACATAAACCAAGACCTTGTTTCCAAATAAAGTCCTATTCACAGGTACTGGGTGTTGGGACTTGAACTTATCTTTTAGGGGGACATAATTCTACCCATTACAGACATGAGTTTATTTTGTTTATTTCTCACCCTCTGAGATAAGCTTCCATGGAGACAGCCCTGGTCCTGTTCTTGCCCTGCCTCAGGGTCAGGAGCAGCGTTCTCTGCACAAAACAGTTGCCCAGAAACCGTTTGTTGAATTAATAAATAAGTTTTAGATGCAGATTCAGATTCATAATATTCAGATTACATTCATATTCAGATGAAAGTTCTGCCACTGACGCCTCCCTACCCTCTCTCCCCCTCCCACAGTTTAGGACTTGTGCCCTGGGAACAGCAGCAACCTTGGAAAAAGCCCTGGGAAAAATGGTCCTGCCTCGAGATTTTTGAATATTTTCAACCAAAGCAAGAAAGAGCTTGTAGCAATCGATGCATTATTATTAGCTTTTCAAAAGCAAGCAACAGCCTCCGAGATTTTGTGTTTGAATATGACAAAATGTGTTTGGACCCAAAAGAAATGAAACCCACAGAGAGGTTTAATGTCTCTGCTTGATCTGTATTAATGTGCAAAAGAGAATACATTTTTGGGGTACATATCACTTTTTTTATACATCACATAACAGCATTCTCATTGGCGGGAAGGATATCAGAAGTGTTACTATTAATGTATTTTTACAGGTTTACAGGTTACAGTTTCACAGCTGCACTGGGCGCTACCCATATGAAGTTCGGTGATCTGGTCTCTGTCTTCCTCCATATACATTCCCCGTTATGCATAGAGTTACTATTACCTTCTCTCTGCTGACCTGCCAGTCTCATCAGCAAGCCTGATGGAGCTCAGGACAGAGACACAGCTCTGCAAATAGTCACAGTTCTCAGCTAGCAGAACCTCAAGTTCAATAACATTTATAACATCTCCAGCCCTCATGAGGACATGTGACCAGAAAAAAATGTGGTTTTTTCCCCCTGGGGCTTTGGGGTGAATTTATCTTAAATTACATAAGGCTGCAGGACCTAGACTTTTTGAAGACAGAGACCTGGTTTAGAACCCTCCCCATGGTGTCCTTTCCTAGCTGTTGTGACTTTGGGCAAGGCATTCGACCACTCTGAACCTCAGTCTCTTTTTCTGTAAAATGTAGACTCTGTTCTGCTTTTTTCGATTAAGCCAGGGATTAAATGAGATACTATGGGTAGTGTTACTACACCGATGTTTATAAAGGGATCAAGTAATTTTGGGGGTGAGTGGGGGGAAGGCCGGGGGTGAGGTGAAAATGTTACTGTTCTGAATGTTTCTGGGAACTGATTCATTTCAGTTGTGCAAGCTGAGCTGACATCCCAGATGTTTCCTGTTTATTTTAAACCTTTTTGGACCATACAAGGGGCATGAAAGAAGCCAGAAAGGGATAGATTTGGTAACTCCCTCTTATTATGACATACCCCTCGCCTTGTATGTCATCCAGGTCAGAGGGGAGTGGAGCTACTGGAAAGAATCTAGTACGTCTTGGGGAGATACAGGGACTCTTTCTCTCCACACGCTTCATACTCCTAGCAGATAATGAAGCCAGGCATTAGTAGTATAAGTGCATGTTAAAGCTTTTCTTAAAAACAAAAATAGCATTGGTGATGCGTGCACGTTCCTGAGGCTGCAGAAACTGATGTTGACCTTGATGCAAAGGCCAGCTCCCGCCTGAGCCCACTTTATTCTCAGAGTTGCAATGGGCTCCTCTCTAAAGTGGGAAGGATCCCAGGACCCCACCCTTGCAGGGCTCCTGGGAGGACTGGCTGAGCCTGTGCCACGAAGCACCTGGAACAGGATCTGACAGTGAGCACAGGGCAGATGGCAGCTCTCAGGTCAACGAAGATCCTCTCCCTTTTCCACTGCGCAGACTCTGTGCCTCTGGAGCGCATCGACCACAGTGGTTTGTTTTGCTTACTGTTCATCCAGGTGGATATTTTAGCCACAGACAAGACGGGCATTTGTCTAACCACATATACTTGAGAAACCAGAACCTGGAACTGAGTTTGCAGTTGGCAGTTGTCTTAACCTTTGTCCCAAGTGCCACGGGACAGAGTTGTCCTTGAATAGAACCAGGACTTGGGAAGAACAGCCTCCCGGGGGGTAGGAGCCATGGCCTTGGCACGACAGATGCTTCTGTGGATGGGGAGAGTGAGGGGCTATCACTTGATTTGCCACTTCACTGCACACAAAATGGCGCACGGAGTGCCCCATTTCTTAAAATAAGTTGTCCTTTTGTCAAGAGTCTCTAAGAGTGCATTTTCTTTCCAGTCTCTCTGGGCTCCTTTTGGAACGAAAATAAAATGTTCTCAGTTTCTTTCGAGGTGGACATGAAGTCCTTGGGAACCATAAAAGCCAGGAGTGAGCATTGCGGGTACCCTGCCTGTGTGGTCTCTTACCTTTTCCTCACCATCCTGGGGAGGGGCCCCATTTTCCAAAGCGTGTCTGGGGATCTCCGGTGGTAGGGGATCTCCCTGGTGGAGTGACCCAAAATGTTTGGGGACGCTGCTTAAGGGACAGCCAAGCTGGCTTCCTTAATGAACAAGCTCATTCATGTAGATACTTGATTCACTGGCCATACGCTCCTCGTTTCCTTCAACACTGTTCAAGGAGCAGGGATCCTGTAGGGAGCTAGGGTTAGCCCCTGACTTCCCAGAGTCAGGGAAACCAGCCTCTCAGAGCCTTTATTCACCAAACACGCTTAGCTGGCTCAAAAAGGAATGGAAGTCTCTGGCATTTTCTGGCCTGAAAACCTTTTCCAGGAGAAATGCCTTTCAAGGCTAGTATTCCTTGGAATGCACCTTTAGGAAATTCTTGGGTTAGGGGGTATATGACTCACATTTGTCAAGGGTTCCCTGTATGTCCAGCCTGAGGCCAAGCGCTCACTTCCTTCAGACAGAATGGTGCAGACAGCTGACAGTCCCCACGTGCACACTTCCGGTGAATCGCTGGCTTTCATTCTTAGAGTGACTTCCATGTCAATCCTTTATGGTCCCTACTTGATAGATGAGGAAACGGAGGCACAGAGAGGTGACCTTCATGTTCCTCATTTATCGAATGGGGACATCTGTGCTTGAGGCACGCAGCTGGGAAGTGGCGGAGCCAAGATTGGGTAGAAACGCTTGGCCCTTCCCTTTGACCCAGAGGTCCTCAGCCAAGGGTGACTTCATCCCCAGGGGGACAGGCAGCAATGTCTGGAGACGTTTTTTGCCAGACGCTAGTTTTTTTCCCTGATGGGATTACTGCTGGCATCCGGTGGGTGTGACAGGGACGCTGCTAGTCATCCTGTAACGCACAGGACAGCCCTCACAACGGAGCATTGGCAGCCCCACATGTCGTTAGTGCCAGCGTCGAGAAACCCTGCTTCAGCGGATACACGATACAGGTTTTCGTTCCACTTGAGTCTCAATTTAGGCAGAGATGTGACAAACGCACGCCCTCATCCTGATGCAGGCCGAAAGCCGTGCTGTGGGAGCTGTAAATCGCCTTTACAGCCCTCGTTCAGGCCCTTTCCTTTCTCTAAACTTTTCACCACTCTAGCACCCCCACAGCCAACCCCACTCGGGGCCGGCTCCCAGCCAAGGGCAGCTACTCCAGCCAGCCCCCAACTTGACCTGGGGGTGCCTCCTGGGGCCCTGAGGACAAACGTCAGCCCCCTCAGAGACTCCATCGCCCCTCCCCATCAGGTCCTCCCTGCCCTGACTCCGGCTTTCCCCCGCACCGCCTGCCCCCTGCACCCCTCGCTGGCTCCTAACGTGGCCATGGCTCCCTGTTGACGCTCGTCTCTTGCCACAGCCCAGGGGCCCTCTTCGTTCCTCTCTTCACTTTGCCAGCTACTCACCCTTTAAGTCCCCTCCTCCTGAAAGCCTTCCTGGGTTTCCCAGAAAGAGAGAGTTGCAGGGCCTTTGTGCTTTTATAGCTCCTTGGGCATAGCTCTGGGATTCATCATTACAACTTTTTAAAAATTAATTTATTTATTTTAGAGTGCACAGTGCGGGGGAGGGGAGTTGGGCAGAGGAAGAGGGAGAGAGAGAATCTCAAGCAGACTCCTGGCTGAGCGGAGTTCAATGGGGGGGCTCAGGCTCATGATCCAAAGATCATGACCTGAGCCGAGATCGAGAGTTGGACGTTTAACCGACTGAGCCATCCAGGTGCCCCACAACTTACTGATTTATAAATCTTCCATCCATCTGTCCATCCATCTGTCTCTGTTCCGTGACCTGTGGCTTCTAAGGATCGCTGCAGAATGTCCTTGAACATTCATTTTAAAAAAAAGTATAGGGGCGCCTGGGTGGCTCAGTGGGCTAAAGCCTCTGCCTTCGGCTCAGGTCATGATCCCAGGGTCCTGGGATCGAGCCCCGCATCGGGCTCTCTGCTCAGCGGGGAGCCTGCTTCCTCCTCTCTCTCTGCTTGCCTCTCTACCAACTTGTGATCTCTGTCTGTCAAATAAATAAATAAAATCTTAAAAAAAAAAAAAAGAAGAAGTAGAACGCCTAGAAATTCGTCAGCCCTCCACACACATTAGGGGTAATTATCATCTGTCTTTCCCACTAAAATGTAAGCTCTGTGAAAGCAGACACTGTGACCGCTTTTGTCACTGCTGTCCACCAACCTGAGCAATGCTTGGCATACAGTAGGAGCTCAGTCATTGTTTACTGAATGGATGGAAAGGTGGATGGTTAGATGGATGGATGGACAGACGGACATCTGAGCTTGACTGTGAGGCTCTTGAATGCAGGGGACTATGACTGATGCCAAGCAGCCGGCATGGTGCTCAGATAATGTTTGTCGAACGAGTGTGTGAGTCTATGAACAAGGACTGGGTAGATGTCCATTGGGGATCTGATGGAAGACACAATGGCTAGGAATGGATCTGACAGAATTCTTGATGGACATGATGCTTTCAAGAGAGGCCATGAAGAGTCTGAGGATGTAGGAATATAGAGGACATTCCAAGCGAAGGCCCAGTTGGACCAAAGGTTATGAAGGCACGGGAATGAATGTTGGGTAGAGTGTGAGCTAGGGAATGGGCAGTTGGGTTCTGCGGCAGCCAGAGGGCAGGGAGGCTGTGGCTGGGAGCATAGTGGTTCGGTGCCCAGCTCCCGGCATCGTAGGCCCTGGCTCTCTATCTGGCTATGTGGCTGGAAGCAAGGGATCATGTGTCTGAGCCTCCGTGTCCTCAGCCTGTAGGCTTGTCCTCCAGATGAGGTACAATCTAAAGAATACGCCCAGTGCACTTGTGCATCCCTCAGCCTGGTGATCCTGCTCCTGCAGGGTGTATCTGTGAAGTAGCGTTGGTGGGAGAGGCAGGAGCTGTCGGGGCCCCAGGGGGCGTGCGGCCCCACCTGGCACAGGGTAGAGCTCCATCCACCTTTTCTATCACACCACTGTTAAGACTCTCTCCTCCAGTAGTATTACAGACAAGGCTGGAAGAGCTGCTTTGGGGATTTATTATTGGGAGCCTTGAATGCCAGGCTAAGGCAAGGCACTGGGCCGTGACTCTGTGAACCATCAAGGCTTTTATGAGTGCGCTTGAGCATGGAGCCTGGGGGAGAGGACCATGAGGATATGCTGGCTCGGACGTGTCTGGGCCCCCAGTGGCTTTGGGGAGGGTGGGCTGAGCGAGATGACCCCTGGACTTCCACTGTCAGTCCTTGGGAGCTGGTGCTCCTGACTGAGCTAGGGAAGTCAGGGGTAGTGCTCCTCTCCCAGATGGTGAACCATCCCCTTGACCCCCTGAGTTCAGATCCTGGTAGGTCACCTAAAGGGAAATGCGGCGGACCAAGTGATGGGTTGTACAGATGTGATTCTTGCCCTGTAGTGGGGCAGACAGACAGAAGACATGTACCACACGTTTTGTGTAGTTAGTAACGAACGTAAGTGCTCTGAAAGAGACCAAAGTACAAAACAAGAGCCTTAAGTTGGACTTAAGTCTGAAATTGGACTCCCCAAAAGCAGACACTGAGTTGGGGATCCCCATGTAAGGGATTTATTGAGGGACAAAGGACTCTGAGGGAAGCCAGGGACAGCAGGGAAGGAGCTCCGTGAAGACGCAACTTCAGGAGAAACCTAGCTTTGACCTGCTCCCATGGGAACTCTGGGCTCCTGCCCAGAGGCAAGAAGGCTGCAGTCCCACATGTCCCATAAGTCACGGGCATAGGGAGGGCCTTACCTGCCAACGTTTCTGGGTAAGGCAGCTACTTGAGGCCAGGACTAGTTCTCTGGAGGAGGGCGTGGGTGTGAGCCGGTAGTGGCCAGTACCTGCAGGGCCTGGTGACAGGGATCTGGATGGGACATAATGGTATTTGCTCCCTAGTGGTCAGGGAAGGCCCCCGAGGAGGTGGCACTAACGCTGAGACCCAGGGGGCGGACAAGCAGGAAGACAGGGCTCAGCGTTCCAAGCAGAGGGAAGAGCACCGCCTTAGCTCCAATGAAGGAATGAGTTTGTGTGGCTGGAACTTTCTGAACCAAAGCAAGTGTGGCCCAACATGCGGTGGGAGGATCACCAGGTCCGCGCAAGCCGTAGAGAGGTGTCTGGGTTCTATGCTTAGAGCCACAGGAAGCCTTTGCATGGGAGAGTTTAGGTGAGCTATTGCCAAAACCTAATTTATGCTTCAAAATCATGCTCGCTGCTGTGCAGGAAACAGATGAAGTTGGGACCACAATGGAAACCCACCATGCCAGATACTTCCCAGGCATCCGTGCGGATCCCACAATTGATCCCCATTTTACAGAGGAGGTCACCGAGGCCCCATTCTAAAGAAAAGACTCACGATAGCTGTACTTTCTGTTTGGAAAGGGAAAAACCCTGGATTGATATTATGAAAAGCTAATAGGAACAGAAGAGGAAAGGATCTTCACGTAGATGACAGCAATGAAGGTAACAGTAGGCAATAAATGAGAACAAGGCAAAATTACATCGCATCAGATACTTACAACACCCAGTCTCGTCTGCTGGGCAAGCCCCGTGGAGACAGTTGGGCTCCAGTCCCCAGTGAGGCCTGGCTGGAGCGTCCTCCCCCCAGCGGAGATTGCCGGCCGACCATCCCCATAACGGCCGGAATTATAGCACAAATGATGGGGTCTGAAGTTAAACATTTCTTCTCCCACATCCAGTTTGGAGTGAGCTGCATTTCTATGTTATGTTTTTACATTTTCAAGGAGCGTGGGCTCTGAGGGTCTGCCTCCCCTCCCAGATTCCATTCGGGGGGCCAGCCCAGCCGGGAGTGGGAGGCGATGGAAGGCAAGATTGATCGCTCTTGGCATCCAGAACAGAAGGGCCAGTTCTGACCTGGAGGCCAGCTAATATATTTCAAGCAACCAGTCTCCTGAGGTCATTCATGCAGCACAAGTCTCACGAACAATGTTCTTAGCGTACGTGCAGGTCTGGGCGGTCGGGTATGCAGGAGAAATCCCAGAAACCTCCATCCGTTTAGTAGTGGCCCAGAGAGGGTAAGCAAGCTGCCCGAGGACACACGGCTTGCAGGCTGGCAGAGCTGGGATTTGATCCCAGGTGATGTTGGTGCAGTCTCCTACCACAGAAGCATGCTGTTGGAAGGGTCTGCCCTATTCTTCATCCTGTCGCAGCAGTGTCTGGCTTAGGGGTGGACCGCATTATGTGCTGAGTGGAAGATCGTGGGAGTGAGTACACTTCCTGTACAGCAGGAAGGGGCAGAACAGCCAGAGTGTGCAGGGTCAGAGCAACAGAGAGAGAGAGGAGGAAGTTAGAATAAGGTCGTGGGGAGGTGACTGTCCTCAAGATTAAATATTCCTAGGAGACATGCAAGACCCTAGGAAAGCTGCTGGATGTGGTGTGGGAGAGGCATTATGGCTGCAGCTCAGGCAGGTCTGGACAGCTCAGAGAGGAAACCAGACTGTGATGAATTAAGGAGCGAGGGGCAGTGAGGCTTGCTCTCCTGATTCAGCTTTGGCAGTCGGGCACTCCTCCCACAGGTGTGGGCCTCATGGGAGCACAGGTGGCCGTGCACGCCATGTGCAGGCAGGTGGGTGCTGGAGGTGGCAGGGGAGGCTGGAGGCGGTCGTGGGGGGTAGGAGGCTGGCCTCGGGTGTGCACGGCCTGATGTGGACAGCAACGTGGTGTGGGCTGCAGCAGGAACACATGTGCTTGGGTAGGGTGTATGGAGAACCCCGGGGCGGGGGGCTTTCCACAAGGTCATAGTCTAAGCAGTAATGCATAAGAGCTAACATTTATGGAGTGCCTACTATGTGCATTGTGCACAGTGGGCTTCATCTTCCTGATAATCCCAGCCTTAAAAGGAACATATTAACAGCATTAACAGTAACATGGGGAGACTGAGGCCCAGGTTAAGTCTCCTGACCACGTGAGTCTACCATAGTGCTAAGAAGGAACGTGGGACTGGCAGGCTCAAAGCTCATGCCCTTAACCTGTTTGGTGCTGTTGCCTTTGCCAAAACTTTCTCGGTAAGAGTGTAAACACCCTTCTGGGAGGGGCTGACACTTGGAGTTTGGAGTCAGGCAGACCTGGGTGTCAGTCACTGCCAGGTGACCTTGGGTCCTTCCCACCCCACAAGGCTCCATTCCTTCATCTGCAAAGTGGGGATACAGAGAAACTTACTTCAGGAAGGTTGATGTGAGAAGGAACTGGTGAATGGTAATTCATCCATTCATTCTCCATTCCTTCATTCATGCACCGACAGGTAACGTATTGAGTACCTGCTATGTGCCAGCTGTTATGTTAGTGGCGGGAATATAGTCCTGAGCTACACTACACTGATCTCACGGAGCTGAAATCCAGTGGAGGAAGGTGGATAGCAAATGAGTAAATAAATGACATAGATAATTCCGAGTGGTAATAGGCATACAGAGAAAAAAATAACAGAGTAATCAGAGAGTGAAAGCACGTTGGCCGAGGCCTTTGCAAGCTGTTATCTGTGGAGCAAATGGCTATCATGATGCTCTGGCTTCTGCCCCAAACGCTAAGGCCCAGAAACCTCAGCCTGAAGATGCTAGATCATGAGGAATCCAATCAGAAGATGGGGACTGGGGAGAAGACCCCCTGCCCTTCCATTGGTTATGTACTCTTTTGCACAGAGAAATAAAGGCTCCGAGAGGTTGAGTGATCACAGAGCTAACGGCTGATGAGGCCAGGCTTTGACCCTGGACAAATGGATTCTGCAATCATGACTCACCAGTGGGCTACTGGAGAGGACGGACACTTCTGGCGAGAATGCAGACATCAACCCTGGGAAGAATAATGCCCCGAGCGCTTCATAGCTGTTACATGTGCCTCAGAGTATGATGGGCACTGGAGTGATCATGTAGGGCTACAGAACATGAATATCAGACAGCAGATATCCCTGCCCAAGGTCGTACAGCTAGGCTGCCGGGGAGCTAGGTTAGGAGCTCGAGGACAGATGTCTGTACAGGTTATAACCCTGTCTGTCTCCAGCATGAGGCGCATTTCAGGTGGTGCATGTCAGCTGATCACCCTGGTCGCGTCAGCCACGCTGGCTATACACAGCAGCCGGTCTTTACGGGCACGGACATTTTTATGCCCTTTATTCAGGCAAAACTCGTTCCAGCATTTGAGTAACTTTGCATCTGGGGACACGCTTCACGGAGCCCTGGGCGGCTGAGTTGGCTCTTGCTGGGTGACGATGACTCACTTTTATTGCCCTGTCGCTTTCAAGCCTGTGCTACAGATAACCTTGCAAGAGGTTGCCTGGCAAAGTGGCCACTCCCACCACTGGAAAGGTGGCATCCTCCCTCTGCAAAGGTGGCGTCCAGTCTTCCCACCCTGTGCCCTCCTCACTGCCCGCCCCCCGTCCTCTGGTGTCTGTCCCCCTGGGAAGGGAACTTGCCACTGTTTGGGTCCAGGATGAGTAACTGGTACTTAGAAGGAGAATAAAGACTCCAAGCAGACATGTCCATACGTGTCTTAGTGACCTGTGTTTTTTTAGACCCTAGTTTCACGTGGCCCAGAGTGTTCTGACTTGCTTTCTCCAGCACCATTTTCCATACTCCTCCCTGGTTTGGATATGGCTGGAAATGGGAGAGACCCCAAGTGGGCCCCTTGGCTTTGGGGTACCAGATGATGAAGCCAAGCAGACAGAAGAAAAGGTGACCCCCACAGGTTGGAGGTGTGACCACCCAGATCCTGGTAGGCAGCCTTGAGGACAGCCCTTCTCTGGGCATCTTGTTTGTCAGAGCTACATTCATGGGGATCTGGTTCCCTTAATGCAGTCATCACCTGTGATCACTTACTCACTCAAGCAATAGCTGATGAGCGTTCCAGTCCTTGCTGGAGATGCTGCAGGGGGCAGAACACTGTAGGTGTCAGTGTCGTGGAACTCATGGTGTGGCGTGGCATGGCAGGAGGAAGATAATCCTTAAATGATATAACGATATAAATATAATGATATAAACCCTTAAATGATAATACCAGTTGGAATCACACTGTGACAAGTGCTATGCGGAAGAGTAGGGGCACTTAAAAGGGGGCCTTGAGTCAAGCTGGGCAGTTGTCAGGGAGTGTGTCTCCTTCGCCATTCACTGCCCAATTGTGGACTGGTCTGGGCGACTCCCTGACCCTGCATCCTTTCCACATGCAACTGAGGCAGATGGAGATGTGACCACAAAGCAGAGGTGGCTGTGATGACCTAACCATCAGACCTGCTTCCCAGCAGCTCCTTACTGTGGGTTAGCACTACTCTCCTGTGCAAGGTCTCGTAACCTTACTTGGGATGTGCTTGTCCTCAAAGTAGAATGTGAGATAGTTTCTCTGTCCCAGTTACAAACATGACTGATGGCACAGGGGTTATCTGTGTCTTTCAGTCTGTCTGTCTGTCTGTCTATCAGTCACCTATCCATCCATCCATCTACCCGCCCATCCATCCATCTATCCATTTACCGATTTTATCTTCTACCTACCCCTCCACGTTCATTTTTTTATAATAAAACGAATCTGAATGCTACTAGACTGAAACCAGTATTATTCAACTATTGCATTACTGACATCTTAGGCCAGATAATTCCTTGTCATCTAGATGTTCTACAGTGTTCTGTGCATTGTAGGATGTTGGCCTCTACCCTCCTGGCCTCTACCCGTCTTGCTGGTGCTGTTAACACTTCTTCCCCAAGCTGTGGCGACCAAAAAGTGCTTCCATACATTTCTAAGTGTCTCCTGAGAGGCACAACTGTCCCTGGTTGAGAACCTCTGCTATGGGCCATTAACCTTCCATTGCCACCCAGGACTACCAGTTTCGCATTTGACCTACTTTCCCAGCATGGCCCCAGTTTTACTCTTGAACTTGGTCTTGAACACCTCTTGTGCACATGAAGACCCTGAGGCTTCCAGTGGGTGTCATCATCCACCCGGCTATGGGTAGAGCCAAGCCTCAGCTGACCACCCATCTGCACACACTGCCTCCTGTCCTGGGTCGCATCCCAAGGGATGTCCCCCAGGATTTACACACCCCTGAGACTTTTCCAGCTACTGTTCTCCCTAGCCCCAGGCCCTTCTCCCAGCTCTGGGAGATTTGTCATTTCCCCCAATTTCCAGGCAGTGTTCTTCAGAAGCTGATATAGCTCCAGAAGGTTTCCCCAAATTTAAAGGGAGTTTATTTAAACACACTGGACTTCTCAATAGGGAATGGATTGCCCTTTAGAATTATAGAGTCAAAGAGTTTAATGAGACTCAGGGAAGAAACCAGTATTTCATACAGGTGGGGGATATTTCTACTAGGAGCCTCTTCCAGCCTTTTTGTTAGTTCCTTTCAATCCTTTGGAAACTGTCCAGACTCCCTCTCTCCCCAGTCCCCCTGACCTTCCTCCATGCCTCTCTTTCAATGCACAGTTATCCAACAAGATTACCACCTGCCAGTGTTTGCTCTAAGTACCGGGATCCAGAAGCATCTTTGTATTCATGTGGCTTAAGGTCTATTGGATATCCACTTATTTTGTATTCTTGACTCTAAAATGCTTGGATAATAAGATGTACCACTAATTGAAGGGTGACTTTTGGTAATTAAAAAAATGGGGGGAGGGACGCCTGGGTGGCTCAGTTGGTTGGACGACTGCCTTCAGCTCAGGTCATGATCCCGGAGTCCCGGGATCGAGTCCCGCATAGGGCTCCCAGTTCCACGGGGAGTCTGCTTCTCTCTCTGACCTTCTCCTTGCTCATGTTCTCTCTCACTGTCTCTCTCTCAACTAACTAAATAAAATCTTTTAAAAAAAAAATGCGGGGAGAAGGAAAGGAGAAAGTGAAGGGAAGAAAAAAGAAAGAAAGATGGTCCATATTCATTGTAAGTAGTTAGAGTAAGAAGTTTCAGAACTGTGAAAGGATGGTAAATTTTGATTTTGGTGGGGGGGGGTTGCTGAAAAAAATGCCTAGAGCTACAGAGGTGCAACATATTTAGTGACAGTAGTCCAAAAATCTGGTAGGTGGGACTTGATGAAAGTGGGTGTTTCTGGTTGCTAGGGCTGCCCTAGCAAAGGATCACAAACTGGATGGCTCGAAACAACAGAAATGTGTTATCTCACATGGGTTCCTAGAGGCTGGAGGTCTGAGGTCAAGGTTTTGGTAGAGCCACATGCCCTCTGAAACCCATAGCAGTCCTTTCTTGACTCTCCTTAGCTTCTGGTGGTGGCTGGTGGTCTTTGACCTTCCTTGGTTCGCTACTGTATATCTCCAGTGTCTGCCTTTATCATCACATGGCCTTCTCCCAGTATCTATGCCGGTGTCTGAATTTCCCTCTTCTGATAGGATCACCAGTCCTATTGAATTAGAGGCCTTTCCTACTCCAGTGAGACTTGGGGACAGCCACCCTATTTCTTAGTAAGGTCGTTGGGGGTTAGGACTTCAATATACTTCTTTTGGGGGAACGCAGTTCAGTCCCCATAACAGTAGGTATCGGTTGTACTCTGTTCTCGTTTCTATTTGTGATGGCATCTCTCTGTTTCTTTTGGACTCTTCTCCCACACTGCTGCTTCTTTACATCTCCCCTTGCCTGAGTATAATGCAGACCTGAAATAGCTTTTTATTTGCTATTTTGTGAAATGCAGTTTTTATTTTAAGCCAGGAAACCCATTGTATTATTTTTCCAGGGCTGCTATAACAAATTAGCACAAATTTAGTGGCTTAAGACAACGCAAATTTTTTACCTCACAGTTCCGTCAAAAGTCCTAAGTGAGTCCTAGGGAAGCCAAAGTCAGGGGGTCAGGTGGGGCGGCTCCAGGGAAGAATCTGTCCCCTAGTTTTTCCCAGCTTCTGGAGGCTTCTTGCTTGCATCCCGCTGGCTCCTGGCCCCTTCTCTATCTTCATAGTCCATCACCCCGACCTCTGCTTCCCCCCAACATTCCTCTTTTTTCCAACCTTCCCACCTTACTCTTACAAGGAAACTTGTATTACACTGGGTCCACCTGGATAATTGAGAATAATCTCTCCATCTCAAGATCCTTACCTAACTACATTTGCTAAATCTCTTGGCCAGATAAGGTAAGATACGTACATGTCCTGGGGACTGGGTTGGGAACCTCTTGGGCAAGATTCTTCTGCATCATGGTGGGACCATAGCGAGGATAAGCTGCCTTCACACATGCTCAAAAGATCTCTCTCTAGGGAGGGCATCCCTTCATACAAAAATGGGCAATAGGATAGGAATAAACACCAAACTAGAGGTTGGGATAACCACCTGTAACTGTTTAAGGGGCTCGTTGATTTTGAACCAAAAATCAGGCCAATAAGGTCAAATAACAGAACATTGCATTCAGCGTAGGAAGGCCTTCAGATGTCTAGGACATCTGGTCACTGTTGACCCCATACCCAACCCCATCATGCAATTCTCCTCCTCTAGACATTTTCCAGTTTTCCCACTTCCTTCTGTGCAGCTGTCAAACTGTCCAGCCCACTTTTGTGTTGCACCTGGGTGACTCCAGCAGCCTCCTAACTGGTCTCTGCAGCCACCCAGAAGCCCAGGGGATCTTTCTTAAGCACAAACCGGTCATGGTTGGCCCCTTGCTGCCTGTCTCCAGTAAGGATTCAGTGCTGTCAGGATCATGTTCAAAAGCATATGCTTGGCCCCTATAGTCCTGTGTGGTCTGGAGGCTAACTGAGTGTTCTCTGCTGCCCCTGGTCCAACCAGCTGATGTTCTAGCTGACACCTGTCTCTAGCCCCTCTTTCTTTCCCCAACACTTGTTCTTCTAGAGGCTATCATGCTAGGCCCTTCCTCATTAAGGACATCTTCCTGGACCACCAGAGATGTTCTCCCTATGACAACACTGACTCATCTTTGCTCTTATTGCTCGATTCACTCTGTCCATTCTGCCAGACTTTAGGCTCCGTGGGAGCAGGCCTAGTGCCTAGCGCTGTGCCTGACACGCAGTAGACCCTCAACACATAGTCCTTGAATATAAGACCGATGAATTCTGATTTCAGGTGACTATGTGACTTAGAGCAGGTTTAATTCAACCCTTAGGTACTTCAGTTGCCTCATCTAGGAAAGTGGGTGGTAGAGATATGTCTTCCATTTTATCACAGGTATTTTCAGTTTTCTCTCTTTCCTCTAGCAAGCTAGCTAGTTATCTCTCTATCGTCTGTATATCCATCCATCTCTAGCCTGCCTATCTCTCTACCTACCTACCTACTATCTCTATTTTATCTATCTCTGTCTTCACTTCTAGCCATCCAACCATCCAACCATCCATCCATCCATCCATCCATTTATTGAGAAACAGAGGTGAATGGATTGTCTGAGAAGCAGCTTTAGAAGGGACAAGTTCAGAAGTCAGAAAGGCCTACCTTTGAGTCATGATTCTGCTGTTTTATTCTGTGTGACCTTGGATTAGTTACTTAACCTGTCTGAGCCTTACTGTGCTCATCCTTAAACATGCGGACCCTACCAGTATCACCAGCATTAAACAGAGCCAAGTTTGTAAAGTATAGAGCCAGGACAGTAGAGTAGCTGCTTTAAGAACGGTAGCAATTAGCATCACTGCTATTAAGAACATTTGACATCCTAGAGTCCACTGCAAATCCTTCTCCTCTGTCAGAGCCCCGCAGTTGGGCAGAGCAGTGTGGTTGACTTCCTATCGTCCCAAACTCCATCTCTCCATCAGGTCCCTATTCCTCAGCACTTGTTCTGTTCCGGAAACTTGGCAGGTAGTGAGTGCAGTTATTTTCAGAGGAACGAGTGGGTAAAATCGGCAGCATTTCCCCCGGAGTGTCTGTGCCCGGGGAGTCTGAGTTTCTGGTGCATCTGCTTTGTGTCCAAAAGCCTTGTCCTCCCCCAGCACCACCCCCTGCCTCCGAGGCTGAGCAAGCAGGGCCCCAAGGCTACTTCCTGCACTCCCCTTCCCTGCCAGGGGAGGGCTTGCCGACCAGCCCGCAGAGCTGCCGGGGAGAGAAACAGCAGGACGACTTTGCTCCCGGGTGGCTGGAGGAGCCGAGGAAAGAGGTCAACACTGGAGGGTCAAACACCTGCAGCCCGGCCTGGGAGGATGATGAGTGATAGTGACAATGACAGCAGCTAATGGGATGGTGACATCCACTCACCATTGTCTCAGCTCAGAATTCGCAAGCAGGATCTCTTTAACCTACTGTTCATGCGTGCGCCTGTGCGCATGCGTTTAGTGGGTTTCTCACTACCCTTCTAAGCACCCAGAGGTTGCCTTAGGCCTTATGACTTATGTCAGGGGGTGGGGAGTTGTGTGCCCTTGGGCCATCTACACACAGCAGGAATGAAGACCTTGACCCTGGGACAGATGTCTCTCTTGCCCTAGGGAGTCAGCTGGAGAGGGTGGGCAGCAGGTGAGCCTCTCCTCTAGCAGAGAGAGTCCTGCTCACCTGGCATTTCCTGGGAACTGGCCCCACTCCAAGCCTCTCTTGGTGCGGGGCCTCTGACGTTGGGCTCCCCCCACAACCCCTCACCCTTTCATCCTGCGAGCCCCAGTCCTGCCTTCCTCCCTGTCTCTCACGGTAGCCTTCGTCGGAGGTAGGGCAGCACGATCCTTCCTGCCCATGAACAGTGGCGCTCACATAATATCGGCTGTAAAAATTTCGTTCTTTTTCTCTATAAGGCAGGGAGGGCCCAAGCTTCACAAAACACAAGTCTAATTTCCACTTTCTGTACCGGGGATCTGAGTCTCCATGATGAAACAGACAGGTTGAATCACCACGTTTGGCCTTTATTCTGTGCCTTCATGTTGTAGGAGGGATGTCCAGGACTCGGACAGGGAAATAACTTGCCCAAGTTGGCACGTGGTTACTGAAGCAGCCAGGCCAGGGTTGGAATGTCGGGTTCACCAACCTGCGTTCCTGCCTCGATCGTGGCCTGGGGCAGATCAGCGTCTCTGAGCCCTGCTGGTCCACAGAGACCACATCTGTCTTGCCAGGCAGTGATAATAGCAGTAGCTGTGATGATGCTGCTGTTGGCGAACACTGTCGCGTTTGCCCCCTCGAAGGCTTCTTCTATGTGATGACACGACAGTCCTCTGAAGGGTTAAAGACGACAGAAGTAAGGAAAGCCATCACTACAGTTCCCGATACCCAGTGGGCCACGGCAGGTCTTCTCACTGTTATTAACGGAGACATGAAGGGAAGCTGGCCCCGGGACTGCCAGTTCTCACGGAAGCACTGCCTTCATCAACCCCGGCTCCCATGTTTTGGGAATTTTTCTAGCATCTTCTCTCCAGTTTGGCTGCTGTATTTTCTTGGCACTTTGCAAACTACAGGCATTCCCAGACAGCAGAGAAATTATTTTTGTCTTCCAAGAGTCGCGATCTCCCGCCTTGGCCACCAATTTCCCTCCCCGTGTTGGGGAGTAGAGTCACCGAGGGCAGCATGAGTCTGGGGGCAGGGCCCAAGGATCACCACGTCCCAGGTAGGAGGGCCCTAGTGCTTCCCAGTGGGGGAACCAGGAAGAACTAACCCCTGCCTGGGAGAGAGGGAGCCACGTTAGGGGTCCAGCCACCTGCTGGGGGTCCCAGTGCCCTGAGCACGTGAGCAGCATGTCTCTTTCCCTTCAAGCGGCTGCCGCCTCCCAGAGCACAGGCCCCCTTCTCCAGGGGAGAAATCTGGCGCCGGGGAGGCAGCATCCCACTGGTCTCGGAACGCCAGCTGGCGCACTGGGACCAGCTACAAAACCGAGTTCTTGTTTCCTTCGGATCGGATGGGAGGGAGTCCAGGCCTGATAATAGTGATGTTGACAAGGACAACTGTGACAGAAGCACCTACCGTCTAATGAGTGGCAGACTCTTCCCCAGGCACTTGTCACTCATCATCAGAGGGAAGCCTCAAACCACCCTGGGAGGTGGGCACCTGCCCCCATTGTACAGGTGGGAAAAGAGAAGCTTCAATGGCTTCCCAGCTGGTGTGCCCCCGATCTCCGGGCCCGAGTAAGGCCTCCTACCGGGTCCGAGTGTGATGACAGATCGGGGTTCTCACTGCCTAACAGGGGGTCAGAGCGTGTTGTGCCCCCACTGTGAGGTAGATGCTAAGAGCACAGGCTTCGCGTCATACCGCCCGGGTCTGAACCAAGTCCCTCCTGCTTCCTGGCTGGGGGCTGTGGGCAGTTAGTTGACCTCACTGAGTCTCAGATTCCTTGCCGGCATGTGGGGACACTGAAGGGCTGTCAACAGTGACTCTCCGATAAATTGTCATCGTGAGGATTCAGTAACACGGTGCTTCTGGTGCTCATTGTCTTGGAACATAACGAGGTCTCTCAACCTTGACACCAATGACATTGGGGATGGGATTGTTCTTCGTGGTGGGATGCTGTCCCCTGCACCCTTCCCGCTGGGTGCCAGGAGCACCAGCACTCCCAGTTGTGACAACCGAACATATCTCCAGACATTGACAAAGGTCCCCTGTGGGGAAGAAATTGCCCGCACTTGAGAATCACCGGCGCGAACCAAGTGCCCGCTACAGGACAGGCATTTTATGATTATTACTCTGATTGGCCCTTACGCTACCTCAAAGCCGGGCTGCTCGAAGCCCTTTTGGAATTCCTTAACATCTTCTGCAGCCAAGATTACAACCTTGGAGGAAATCTGGAGCTGCTCCCTGGCTAGGGTTGTCTGAAGGGAAAACCATCCCAAAGAGCTGTGATTCTCCCCGGGCTATAATCCTCAGTTTCTGTCCCCAGTTCCTTTCAGGGGGATTATTTTAGTTAAATTGAATTTTTTTAAGTCTTCATTTTAATTCTAGTTTGTTCACATATAGCATCATATTAGTGTCAGATGTACAATATAACGACTTCTCACGTCCCTCCATCACCCAGTGCGCATCAGGACAACCTTCAACCCCATCCCTGTTTCCCTCCTCTCTCCCCCCGCCCCACCCCTGCTGGTCACCATCAATGTGTTCTCTCTAGTTAAGAGTCTGTTCTTTGGGGGCGCCTGGGTGGCTCAGTGGGTTAAGCCGCTGCCTTCGGCTCAGGTCATGATCCTGGGGTCCTGGGATCGAGTCCCGCATCGGGCTCTCTGCTCTGCAGGGAGCCTGCTTCCTCCTCTCTCTCTCTCTGCCTGCCTCTCTGCCTACTTGTGATCTCTCTCTGTCAAATAAATAAATAAAATCTTTAAAAAAAAAGAGAGAGAGAGTCTGTTCTTTGGTCTGTCATTCTCTCTTTTTGTCGCTTTGCTTGCTTGTTTTGTTTCTTAAGTTGGACATATGAGGGAAATCATACAGTATTTGTCTTTCACGGATGGACTTATTTCACTTAGCATTTTGCCCTGAGGATCCATCCAGGTCATTGCAAGTGGCGAGATTTCATTCTTTTTTTTTTTTTTTTTTAATGGTTGAGTCATATCCCATTGTGTGTGTGTATTATGTGTGTGTGTAGCCTACGTCTTTTTTTTTTTTTTTAAGATTTTATTTATTTGACAGGCGGAGATCACAAGTAGGCAGAGAGGCAGGCAGAGAGAGAGGGGGAAGCAGGCTCCCCGCTGAGCAGAGAGCCTGATGTGGGGCTCGATCCCAAGACCCCGAGATCATGACCTGAGCTGAAGGCAGAGGCTTTAACCCACTGAGCCACCCAGGCACCCAAGCCTACGTCTCCTTTATCTGTTCCTCAGTCAGTGGGCAGTTGGGCTGCTTCCATATCCATAGACATGGCTGCAGCAAACACAGGGGTGCGGGTACCCCTCTGAGTGAGTGTTCTTCTATTCTTTGGGTAAATACCCAGGAATGCTGTGGCCGGATTGTAGGCTAGCTCTATTTGTAACTTTTTGAGGACCCTCCATACTGTTTTCCACGGTGGCTGCACCAGTTTGCATTCCCAGCAACAGTGCCAAAGAGGTTCCCCTTTCTCCACATCCTCGCCAACACCTGTTGTGTCTTGTGTTGTTAGTTCTGGCCATTCTGACAGGTGTCAGGTGGTATCTCATTGTAGTTTTCATCAGAATTTCCCTGGTGATAAAGGATGTTGAGCATTTTTTTTATTTATTTGTTTTGTTTTGTTTTTAGAGAAAAATAAAGAGAGCATGTGAGTGGGGAAGGGCAGAGGGAGACAGAGAATCTTAAGCAGGCTGCCTGATCAGTGCAGAGCCCGGCACGGGGCTCGATCTCACAACCCTGACATCCTGACCTCAGCGGAAATCAAGAGTTGGATGTTTAACCCACTGAGCCACCCAGGCCCCCTAAGCATCCTTTTATGTGTCTTTCGGCCATCTGATACCTTCTTTGTGGAAAAATGTCTGTTCATCTCTTCTGGCCATTTTTTACTTGGATTATTTGTTTTTTCTGGGTGTCGAACATTTTAAGTTCTTTATATAGTTTGGATATTAGCCCTTTTTTGGATATGTCATTTGCAAATATCTTCTCCCATTCAGCGGTCTGCCTTTTGGTTTTGTTGGTTGCTTCTTTTGCTGTGCAGAAGTTGTTTTGTTGTAGTCCCAATAGTTTATTTTTGCTTTTGTATCCTGTGCCTCAGGAAACTTATCTACAAAGAAGTTGCTATGGCTGATGTCAAAGAAGTTACTGCCTCTGTTCTTTTCTAGGGTTTTTATGGTTTCAGGTCCTTCACCCATTTTTAGTTTATTTCTGTGCATGGTGTAAGAAAGTGGTCTAGTTTCATTCTTTCATTCAACAAACACCATTTGTTGAAGAGACTGTCTTTCCTATTGGATATTCTTTCTTGCTTTGTCAAAGACTAAGTGGCCATAGAGTTGTGGGCTCATTTCTAGATTTTCTATTCTGTTCTATTCTGTTTTTGTGCCAATACCATACTGTTTCGAGTACTAGAGCTCTGTAGTATAACTTGCAGGCTGGAATTGTTTTGCCTCCAGCTTTGCTTTTCTTTTTCAACATTTCTTTGGCTGTTCAGGGTCTTTTGTGGTTCTATACAAAATTTAGGATGGTTTGTTCTAGTCCCGTGGAAAATGCTGTTGATACTTAGCTAGGAATTGCATTAAATGTGTGGGTTGCTTTGTGTAGTATAGACATTTTAATGATATTTGTTTTTCTAATCCATAAGCGTGGAATATCTTCCCAATTCTTTGTGTTGTCTTCAATTCCTTTCAGTCGTGTTTTGTAATTTTCAGAGTACAGGTCTTTCACTTCTTTGATTAGGTTCATTCCTAGGTGTCTTATTATTTTTGGTGCAGTTCTAAATGGACTTGTTTTCTTAATTTCTCTCTGCCACTTCATTATTGGTGCATAGAAATGCAACAGATTTCTGCAACATGGATTTTGTATCCTGTGACTTTACTGAATTCATTTATCAGTTCTAGCAGTTTTTGGGTGAAGTCTTCAGGGTTTTCTATATATAGTATCATGTCATCTGCGAATGGTGGAAGTTTTATATCTTTCTTACTAGTTTGGATTCCTTTTATTTCTTTTTGTTGTCTGATTGGCTAGACCTTCCTGTACATACTGAATAAAATTGGTGAGAGGGGATATCCTTGTCTTGTTCCTGACCTTAGGGGGAAAGCTTTCAGCTTTTCTTGGGGGGATTATTTAAAAGGGCCTGGTTCTTCCGTAGCACCATGATAACCTGCGGGTACTTACTTTAAAGAAAGTTGGGTCTCCTATCATTTTAGGAATTCAAGCAGCAATAACTGAGCACCTCTTGTATGCCCGATTCTTGCCATATAAGGAGAAATAACTAACACTCAGTAGGCCCTTGAAGTGTGTGTACAGCACTGGTCTTCGTTTTCAGCTGGTGTTATCGCATGCCATCCCTGAAACACCCTGTTGTTACCCCTATTTTACAGATGAGGACAGTGAGACACAGATAAGCTAAAGCATCTTGTTTATGATTCAGTAGTCAGCAAGCGATGGAATAGCAGTTCATCCCCAGGTGGGTCTGGTTCCAGGCCGTTTTAATCATCTGCATTGGACAGATAATAATAATCTGAACGTCCTGTCTCAAGGGAGCTCACATTCTAGAAAGGAAGCCAGGCAGTGGAGCAAAGGGCCAAGATAAAGGCCAGCCCAGGAGACTGTGGGCACCTGAGGGCGGGGAAGCATCTGAGTCAGTGTGGTTAGGAAGAGCTCCCCCAGAATGTAGGCTGGAACTCAGTCTTAAAAGGCCAGGTGACGAGTGAGACAAAGGCAGTCTAGCTATAGGGACATGATGTCCCAACGTCCCCAAGTCCAGCGACACAGGACAGTATACTGTGTGTGCTGCAGCACAGAGAGCTGGAGCAAGGGCACGAGGCAGGGAGTGTTGGGGACGAGCACCAGAGATGGTCCAGGGGTGGGGGTGCCAAGTGGATGGGAACCAGAATGTCAGAGAAACCCCTTATTCTCTGAAAAACGTCCAGGATGAACTGGGTTGGCAGAAAATGGTTAAATAAAAAGGACAGCAGGTATATATTGGTTCAGTTGAGGGATGGAAGAAACCGGTGCCTTTAGAAATGTTGCTTTAAAACTTAGCACAGGCAGTTACCCTGCGTGCCGGGAGACCCAGGCACAAGGTAGCCGGGTCACTGGACCAGGACTGCTCCATCGCGCAACTCCCGGGGGGCGCCATCCGCTTCATGGTCTATGTCTGTGTTGCCATCTAGAGCAGTGCTGTCCGTCAGCGCTTTCTGCAAACAATGAATTGCTCTATGTCTGCACTGTCTACGAGGGCGTAGAACATTCGAGATGTGTCTTGTGTGATTGAGAAACTGCATTTTAAATTATATTTAGTTTTAATGAAATTTCACCTGATTTTAGTTAGCTAAAATTTAAGTTCCAGCAGCAGCCGCTGTCTGGACAGCACAGCTCCGGAGTCCTGCAGTGCCCAGCCTGTGGCTAAACGTTGTGGTTCTGACATCTGTGTTTCTTGGGCACACCACGTGACTTTCAGAACACTGCTGTCTGTCTTTGTGTCACCAGGAATGCTACAGTGAAACAGGCAATGGGACAAATTCACAGGCATCTCAAAGATAATTAATGGTTTGAATGATGTAAAAAAGCCAAAACCAACCAACCAGCAAACCAAACAACAAACAAACTCAACGGGTCATGGAGAAACTTGGTGTGCTCGATATCCACGGGACAGAAAGTGTCAGCTGGGTGGCTTTGGTGGCGGTAGGGCAGGATGGCTCTCCCAAGTCGTGGTCTCTGACTCCCACCACACGGAAGCATCTATCAGGTAGGGTGGTGACCACTTGTGAGTGAAATTAATGACCCTCGATACGTGCCTTTGCAGCTCCTCCCATTAAAGAGAGAAGATCGCCCCTTGAATTTGGGTCTGGTCACATGACTCACTGTAGCCAATGGAATGGCAACATGTGTGATGTTGCCAGAGAGTCAGAAAGTGCTTGCATGAAGAGACTTGCCATCTTGTACACTCCCATCACCGTAGGAAGAACTTGTAGGGCCCTAGCCCACTGGTCCTGTAGAGGGGACGAGAGGCAAGGAGAAGGGAGCCACTGTAGCTGCCCACTGAAGCCACTGCAGCTCGGCCATCCACACTCAGCCAGCCCAGAGGAACCCCAGCAAGCTCAGCCTCTACCAGCCGGCCCCAGTCAGCTCAGACCTGTGAATGTCACGAATGCCTTCCGTCATATGTCACAGAGATTTTGCGCTTATTCTGTGGCAGAGGTTAACTGATACAGGGCTGTTAATTATCTGATTTTTTTTTAAGATTTTATTTATTTATTCGACAGATGGAGATCACAAGCAGGCAGAGAGGCAGGCATAGAGAGAGGAGGAAGCAGGCTCCCCGCTGAGCAGAGAGCCCGAGGCAGGGCTTGATCCCAGGACCCCTGACATCATGACCTGAGCCGAAGGCAGCGGTTTAACCCACTGAGCCACCCAGGCGCCCGTTAATTATCTGATTTGAAATGCCCTTATTCCCCGTGAATATTTGAAATTCCAGTATTTAAGGGTCTGTATTACTCTCCTCTCTACCCTTTGACACTCTGGTTTCTCTCTCTCTCACTCACTTATTTATTTAATTTTTTTTTCATGTCTATTTTATTTTAGTATTTTATTTTGTTGTATTTATTTTTCTGTGTGTCTGTTTTAGATTAATCACTCTCCGAGGCAGCATGAGGGATCAATTGGAAAGGAGATCATGCTAGTTAGGTCAGAATAATGACGTCACATGTCCATGCACGCACACACACAGTGATTGGTAAAGACAATAAAAGAACAGTTGAATTACAGTAAAGTCACAGTCTTGTTTCTCTTGATAGCATTTACAATTTAAATATTTCTTTTTAAGGGGAACCTGGGTGGCTTAGTGGGTTAAAGCCTCTGCCTTCGGCTTAGGTCATGATAGATCCTGGGGTCCTGGGATCAAGCCCCTTTCCTCTCTCTCTGCCTGCTTGTGATGTCTGCCTGTCAAATAAATAAATAAATAATCTTTAAAACATCTTTAAAATCTTTTAAAAATAAAATATTAAAAAATAAATAAATAAATAAAAATAAATAATAATCTTTTAAAAATATTTAAAAATATATTAAAAACATATTTTAAAATATTTAAAAATATATTAAATATTTCTTTTTAAAACTATACCTGCTCACTTCAAGATATGGTACTAGAAAGAAAGTTTTTAAGCTATCTGTAATATTAACCCCCAGAGATAATCACTGTTAACGTTTTGTTGTATGTCCTTCCAGATGCATACAGAGATAGATGGCTTCGTACGTATATATGCACATACAAACACACACATATGTGTGCATGCACACACCCCCGTACATTGGATCATATTACACAGAAACCTGTGTTCTGCATTATTTTCTTTAGCTCAACACTATATACCATCAGCATTTCCCCATGTCCTTAAATATTCTCCAGGAACATGATTCTTAGCAGCTACATATTAATATTCTATGTACGGCTGTATCATATTTTATTTAGCCATTCCCTACTTTTGGACATTTCGATTTTTTGCCATTTTTCACCATTATAAACGGTACCGCATTGTTCATCTTTGTACATAAATCTCGGTGTGCTTCTATGATTGTGCCCCCAGGCTATGTTCCTAGAAGTAAAATTCCTTTGTGAGAAGGTCTGGACAGTTTTAATAAGGTATTGCCAAAACGTCCCCCAGAAAAGGCAATTTATAGCCCCACCAGCAGAATGAGAAAGGTGTAGGTATTGGTCATGTATAAGGGAACACTGGAGAAATTTCCAAGCAGGGAGACTGGGACCGGGATGTCTTTGAGTTGGCTTACACAGGACCCTCAACCTGGAATCGTGTGGAATTCCATTAAAGATAGCATTGGGGGATCCCAACACTCTTGACCTGCCTTGCCCCCCCTAGCTGTGTGATTTCTGGCTGAGCTTGGGTAATGTTTTGAATAGATAGACATATCTGGTTTTTTCAAGAACAGCGGTGGCGGTGCCTGGCAGGTGTCTTCTTTGATGACAACACCTGCCTTTATGGAACACCCCTATCACCTGAGGGCAAGCCCCAGGTCCATCACTGTGTAACTTCGAGACTTAGCCAATCCACTTACTCTCTCAAAGCCCAGGTTTTGTCATTGGTATAATGAGGGCAAGACTATGTCTTAGGGCGCCTGGGTGGCTCAGTGGGTTAAGCCTCTGCGTTCAGCTCAGGTCATGATCTCTGGGTCCTGAGATCGAGCCCCACATTGGGCTCAGCAGGCAGTCTGCTCTTCCCCCCCACCCGCCCAAGCCCCTCTATCTGCCTCTTTGCCTACTTGTGATCTCTCTGTCAAATAAATAAATAAATAAAAATCTTTAAAAAAAAAAAAAAAAAAAAAAAGACTGCGTCTTAAACTGGCAAATCATCTAGCAAAAGCCGTGACATTTAGAAGGTACTCTGGAAAGAAATAATTTTGTCCTTTGGTTTCTAAAGAGGAGCCACACCTGCCAGGGTGGTGGGAAATGGTTACAAATTCAGGATCATTTCCATACTTCTTCTCTGACTCTTGTATATCCCAGATGAATGTGTAGGTGGTTGTTAATACAGGCACGTATATCTCTCAAGGCTTGTCCTTTATTATGAGATACTGCACTTTTGATTTGTTTTTGAGCTTAAAATCCTTTCTTACGTGAAATATGGAATTTTGCTCTATTAATAATGGCTACGTAAGTGCTGATTGAACTGATCTTCCCACAGATAACAAATGCCAACTCCGGAAAAAAAAGATTTAAGAAAAAACGCAACTCCCCGCAGGAAACTCCAATAGGAGGCCTGCACTCTTTCTGTCCTGGAGAAACAGAGGACGGAGTTCTGGACAGCTGCCCCTCAGAGGAATGGAGACAGAGAAGGGAGCCTTAAATCCATGGATAAATTCTGCCCCAAACTCCAGCTGACTTTTGAAGCATCCTTACTTTTGGAAAACCCTAAGCAGCCCAGACAACAGCTAAAAGAGAAGAGCACAAACTTCCGTTGATGCCCACCTGGTAGAATTTGCAGTTTGAGTCCAATTAAGTTCACTGGCTCCTAAAACAAAATTAAGAAATCAACACCCTTTGGGGGAAATAGAATCCAGTCTCGACAGCATAGCATTTGAAATATCGAATATACAATCCAAAATTACTCGAAATGCAAAGAAATAGGAAAATGTGACTCATTCTCAAAAGAAAAGACAATCCGTGGAGGCTGAGCCTAAGATGACCCAGATGTGAGAATTAGCAGACGAGGATTTTTAAAGTAGCTGTTGTAACTGTGTTCAGGCATGTGTAGGAAAATCTGCTCATGATAAATGAAAAGATAAGAAATCTCAGCCAAGAATAGAAATGATAGGAAAAAAGCAAATGGAGAGTCTAGCTCTAAAATCTATAATATCCGAAATAAAAGACCCACGGCAAGGTGTTAAGAGCAGAATAAAGATAACAGAGGAAAGAGTCAGTGAATTTGAAAATATATCAATGGTATTTTTGAAGAATTAGTTGATGTGCTTTTTCTCTCTCTTTTTCTTTTTCTCTTCATGCTTCTTCCACCCCAAGCTAAGCTGATGGCTGGGCTATTTCCTAGGTGGACGAATAGCAGGGTATAAAAATTATATGGGACTGTATAAAGAAGAAAGTCTGCAAGTGCCTGACTCTAGTGTTTGGTGTTCAAACATCTCAGCCATTGGGGGCATGAAAAGGATTCCGAAGAATTCCCAAGTGGCTGGAATGGAGTTTAAGGAGAGCAGGACTTCTCCCTTGTGAGTGGCGGGGGGTGGGGAGAGGGGACTTTAGAAGAAATAATGGTGCATTCTGGAGAAAGACCAAGGTAAAGAGAGCTCTGGAAGGTCTGTGGTGTCAGTTATAATGTCCCAGTCCAGAACTGACACATGCCATTTTGTGCATGATTCACTGTGTAGAACTAATCACATAGTCCCACTCGTTGGCAAAGGCATAGGAACTATTATCCTACCATGAACCTAGAAGATGAAAACCAGAGAACATCTGGTGAAACAGTGCTGATGACCTCAACAGGCACCTTTGGGACCCAAATCCTCGCTGACAGGGGTTATTACAAATACTTGTCTCAAGATGTCCTGTCACCCAGTTCCCATCCAGTCATCTTCCCCAACCTTAGACTGACTACTTTCCAGAAAGCATCAACACAGGAGAAAAGGAGATGATCCAGCATTGCACAGGTTGACCCACATTCATCTGGATCACATTTTGCACGGTCCCTTCTTTTATGGGAGTGTGTGGCCTGGTCCCATTGGTCCAGACTCGGGGTGACCTACAATTTTTTAGAAAAGCCGGCTGCTTACTACTCTTTCTGTATCTTTGCCTTCTTGGCACATGGGAGGTTTCTTTCCTTTAGTAGCCACAAGGGTTCTTCCTTTATCTCAGGAGAACTTGGACACGCAAACCCACTCTTTCCATCATCACTCAAAGGTACAGATGCAGCCAGTAATTGTAGGGACCTGCCTAGCTGGCAGGGAAACTGAGGTGATGGAAAATTTCCATCCTGGCCTCCCATCTTCCTTCTCTTACCCTGTCTCAAGTGTCCTTTCTCCATGTGCACATTATTCTCTTGGCACACTCAACAGTGCGTGACTCCCCAAAGTCTTACTTACTAGCTTTGCATATGTTCTTAACTGTCCTGGGAATCTCCTTTTCCCTTGTCTTGCATGCCTCCTTCCACTGATCTGTTTGCTCACAAAGATTTATTGGACACTTCCTGTGTGGTATGTGGCCCCCTAGGAGCAGAGGATACAATATTGAAGAAGACAACTGGGTTTTTGCCCTCATGGAGCTTACAGTCTAGTGGGGAGAGGCAGGCATTAAAGAGAATAAAGATGACAGGACACTTGGAGAGAGAACAGTAGGGAGACCTAATTTGGATGGGAGTGGGTCAAGGAATAAATGTATGGCTGAGCAAGTGGCATTCCCACTGAAACCTGGAGTGTGGTCAGAAATTAGCCAGGTGAAGAACAGAGAAGACTTCCCAGAGGAAGAGAGGGAACAGAGAGGGAACAGTGTCTGTGAAAAGGCCTTCATGAGAAGGAGCTCTTTGCTTTCGAGAAACAGTCTGAACAAGGTAAAGACTGGCGTGCCACAGCTCAGCTCGCATACCATCTCTTCTGGGGACCCTTCTCTGGCTCCCCTGTACCTCTTGGTACATCCTTCCTTTATGTATGCTATATCAGTATCACTTGTTTGCATCACCCCAAAACCATCTGGGGCTCCCCTGTCCCTGAGAAACTCATTTTCTTACTCAGCGAGTGATTGATGAGCATCTACTATGTGTCCCTATAGACACATTGGTAAATAAGATAAGGTCTCTGCCCTTCATGAGGCTTATATTCTGGGGACAGAGAGATAATAAAGAATGCATGAGCCAACAGTGCAAGTCCGGATGATGGTGTGAGTCTTGAGGACATGGATATAGAATCACGTGGTATAGACTGAGAGGAGGTGCCCAAGTACACAGAGTGATGAGCAAGGACTTAAGTGAGGAGGTGATAGTTGAGCTGGAAACTGACTGGTGAGAAGCACTTGGCCCTGGAAAGGGCTGGGATTTGAGAGAGGGGTGCAGGCAGAACAGATAACCCTGGGCCGGTAGCAACACGGGTCTTTTTAAGGAACAGAAAGATGGACTTAACAGGGTCATGAAGGCCAGGATAGGGATTTTGTTGTAAATGCAACAGGAAGCCGTCAGTGGGGGGTGGAAACAGCCCTGGACTCAGGGCCTTTATAAATGTAGATGTCAAAACCTGGTTGCATCTCAAAAGCTCCCTCTGGCTCCTGGTGGAGAAGTGACAGTGTGAGAGGGGGCAGGCATAGAAGAAGGAGGCCACGTAGGAGCCTACTGCAGTCTTCCTGGTGGGCACTGGTGGCAGCTTGCAAGCTTGCCTCAAAGATCCCTGATACGATGGCGTGTGATGGTTCAAAGCCCTCCCCATGATTTCTCAAGGGCCTGCTTCCTTGTGGTCTCCCCGCCCTGCCTGGCACCCTCCTCCCTTTTCTGCTCTGGGGAACAAACCAGTGCTTCTCGTGGTCTTTCACAGAACAGTTTCATCGTCTTCTGTTGAAGTCTTGGCACCAGCAGCGCTTATGCCCATAGGGAACCGGTTTTGCCCCTGGTGAACTTCTTAAGACAAACAGATATAGCACTTTCCCCAAAAGGAATCCTGGTGAATAAAACCTTTCCCAGATCGTGGCATGCCAGCTTCTCTGGTTAGCAGAAGAGCCGCTTGAGGGCAGGAGCTGGCTGTGAACGTTTGTGTCCTTGTTACGTTCTCAGAGTCCGATCCCGGGACAAGGATTCCTGAACACGTGATTTATTAGGAACCTGTTCCCCAGAGAAACTGACAGCAAGGGAGCAGGGAAACAGGACAGGGAAGAAGATGCAGCCAGAAAGGGCGCGATTTCAGACCAAGTTCAGGCTAATCTGTGGGGAGCTCTGGAGCGTCAGTGACATGACATCTTAAAGTCTGTCCCATCTGGAGCCAGGGAACAGCTGGGCTTGTACACACCTGCCCACGTGAGTCATTGGGGATGTCAGTTCACAGGCCCTCCTATGGCAGGGAAGTGGGTGATGGTGATCCTGTAGCTCAAAGGCAGTCCTCCGAGGAAGGTCACAGGAGTGTGCTGGGCACACAGAAGCTGGCAGAGGAGCAGAGAATGAATAAAGGGGTTGGGCAGAACATCAGCAGTGTGCACACACCCTCTCTCCTCTGTTCCCAGAACCACTGGTGCCAAACGGGCACTCAATGTCTGTTTGGTGAATGAACAAGTGAATCAGTGTCCAAGATTTCATACCTGTATGTATTAAGGTGTGCGCAAGGGGACGAGAAAGGCAGAAAACTCTTAGTGAAGAAGGCTCTTGTGTACTTCAGGGATGGGGTGTGGACAGGCAGGGCTAGAAATCCCAGTGACGATGGCAGGCGCAGTCTCAGATGCATCACTGATGGTTAACCATGCCCCTCTTCTCTGAGAATGTCCCAGTAGTGATCATTAGGTTTGTGCGGTGTTTTGACACTTGCGAGTTGCTTTTCCTTTTAATGTTCTCATTTGTCCCTTAAAACATGCCCATGAAAGACATTATTCCCATCTCAGAGAAAACGAAAGCACAGAGAAGGTAACCCACCAAATTTCCTGTAGTGGAGGAGTGACAGGGCCAGACTTGAACTTGTCAATAAGCGTGGTTGATGATGATTAATTAGGTTCCTAAGGATGCTTCAGATGATTATTTAATGAAGTTGCTCTTTGCTTCTGAGGCAGCCAGCTGTAAGATAAAGGTTGCAATTTGGTGGCCCCCACGATGTTTCTCAGATGTGTTCTGGCTCGCACAGCGCTGTGGTCTGAATGTTTGTGGCCCCTCTTCTCCCAGTTCATCTGTTGAAATCCTAACCTCCAAAGGTGATGGTATTAGGAGGTGGGGCCTTCGAGAACTTTCAAGTGATGAAGATGGAGCCCTCACGGATGGGATTAGTGCCTTAGAAACAAGTCTCCAGAGAGCTCTCTTGCCCTTGAATTCCCCTTGGATTCCTAGGGACAGTGCTAGCCTGCATTCTCCCCAATCAGGCCAGCTTCTTGCACTTCTGCTGTCTGCCAGGCTTACTAGGCACATGAATTTGCAGCCCCTACTGAATAAGAAGGAAGTATATAGCTTGACGAGGGGAGACTAGAGTTCAAGTCCTGGTGCTTAACACTTGCTGCATGACCTTGGGAAATTCTCTCTCCTCTCCGTGCCTGGTTTCATTTCATGATGAGGACTTTGGGCTTAATTTCCAACTTTCTACGACTGAAACTTTCTCTCCCACACACCTCTGAATTTACCCTTGGTGGGATGCTGCCTGCCAGCGCCAGTCTGAGCTTTCTCTGCTGCCGGCCCCTCCTCCCGCCCTGATTCACAGCTCCCTGGCTGCTTCTGCATCTTTGGGGAGCCCTGTCTCTGTCGGGGCCCCCCTCCTCTTTCCACATGGGGGTTGCATTCTGGATCATTCCGCTTGGCTTGTTGTTTACCAAAGGAGAGGCTAACCGTGTTTCTCTTTCTTTTTTGGTTAATATCTGCAATTTGCCCTCATTTAATTCATATATATCCGCTATTACTTTGCTCACCTTCCACAATTATTTTCATGCACCCTTGGGCTCATAAACCATTGTTCCAAGTGGTGTGTGGCCTATTTTAAGAACTTAATTTGTTTGTAATGTGCACATCAGCTGCCTGATTTGTTTCCTTGCTTGTAATTAACTTTTAAGCTGATGCCATTCCCCCGCCAAAAACGAAACTCAAGGTAAAGTCGGTAAGATTAATCATGCTGGCTGCATCCAAATCTTCCAACATCTTCCTCGGACTCAGCAAGTTTGGGGGAAATGATATTTTTTTCCTTCCACTTCCATCTGTTAGCCTGCCGATCTTGGAGCTCGTCCATCCATTAGTGGGCTTGAGTGTTGGAGTTGGAATCTGACACTTTTCAGTTTCTGTACCAAGATAAGCAGCCTCTTCTTCCAAACCCTCTCACCCTGCAACTTGAACCCGTCTCTTCCTTCCTGAGAGGGTTCCTGGACCCATGAGTCATGAAACAGTTGTATAATACGTCCTGCCTTCCCGTATCCCTGTTGCCAATTTCCACCATCTTCTGCAATGATATAAATTGGCAGCGTCTTGGATTCATAATCGGCACTGGTGGGGGCTGGATAGAGATGACTTTCTTCATCTTCCCATTTAACGACACCCTCTCTGTGGGTCCTGGGTGAAATCGACTTTCCTTTGTGGCTAAAAGCCGATTTAGAAATTGGGTTGTACTAGATCAGGGCTTCTCAAGACTGAACGTGCATCCAAGTCCCTGGGAGATCTTGCTAAAATGAAATACGGATTCTCACTTAGTAGGTCTGGGATGGGCCCTGAGAATCTGCATTTTTAACAAGCTCCCGGAAGAGGCCAACGCTGCTGGCTCTAGGACCACACACTTAGAGAGGTGGGCACTAGGTTGTGGGCTTCACGAAGACGGGAATCATGTCCATTTTTTTCCTCACCGGGACCCGGAAGCCCTCGACTCCTTGCAGACTGAATGAGTCTGTGAATGAGCTGCACTTGGGAATAATGGACTCTACCCCTATCCGATCGATCTTGCAGGAGTGAGAGGTCTTCCTTCTTATTCCCACACTTAGAGAAAAAAAAAAAGTAGTAATTTATATATTTCCCAATTTAGGAAGGGCTAAATGTCATACGCTGATTTATCTCCTGCATATATATGGTATTTATGTGTGTGCACACACATATGTTTGGCTTTTGGAGATGAATTTATAGTAACAGAACCGCTCTTCACCATGCGTCTCTTTCTAAGTATAGCCTGCCTGCCTTCATCCGAAAGGGCCCGCTTCCAGAGAAGCCTGCAAACTGAGAAATCCTTGTTCCTGTTTTAAAAATTTCTTCGGAGAGCTGCCTGGTTCTCCCTCTGAAGCACTGGCTTTTCCAACGTTCTTCCAGGTCTCCGATGACATCAGTGCAAGAGCTTCAATTAAGTGCTTTCCGTAATCCTTCTTCTCCCGAACATCCTGAAGCTTCTGGTATTTTTCGGCTACTACAGATGGGTTGTTAATTTTTCAAGAGGCCGAGATCGTAAATCCACGCATACCCAAGGACTGTTTTTTGGAAACCGGAAGTCAGGATTTAGGATCCGATGAGGGTGCTCATTTAGAGTTCGAGGGGCAGAATATTTCAAATTGGACCCTAACGCCTCTGATTTTATATTTGCAATTTGCAATTTCATATCCGTTTTCTCTAGGAGGGCCATCAGATTGTTTCGGTGTCAGGGTTCACCTGAATCTCTTCCGCCAAGACAGGCTGTGGGTCCTCTTGGATTTTCCCCACCCGGCTCCCTGGAGGATTGTGGACTCCTGGGGTTTCCTGGCTTAACCCCACTGTGGGATGTGGGGAAAAGGCAAAAGCAGGAACAGAGTTGGTGAGAGGTGGTTGTGTGCCCAAGGCCTTGTGGCTAAGAGATGGTGTAGATTCTCCAGGGACTCAGGCAGACTGACCCAGAGCCGGCAGTCTGAACTAGCATGTTCCGCAGTCCTGCTTCTCAACCCTCCTGTCCCAAGGACTTTCACAGGGACCTTGTGAAAATGCAGAGTCTGATCCTGATGGGTCTGGCGTGGAGTCCGAGACCCTACAATTCCAGCGAGCTTCCCGGTGACGTTGGTACTGTTGATCTAGCAGGTCTCTCCCTTGACTGCACACTGAAAGCTTACAAACAACAAAACCTGCCACCTTGACCCTACCCACCGAAATTCTGATTTAACTGGTTTGGGGTGCCACAGCATGGATGTCATCAGTGTGAAAACTCCATGGGTGAATTGAGCGTGCACAGGGCTGAGAACCACTGCTCTAGTTCCGGGAGACACCACCCCCCAACCAGAGACCCCTGTCCGTCCGCTCTGCAGAACAGTTCAGCACCCACTTCCGGGTTAGAGACCAGACTAGGGCAGACTCAGGCTCTCCTCCTTACCCTGTCCTGCCACGGGCTGGTTGGTTGGATCAGAGATGCTCTGGGTAGCATGGCAGAGGGGGGCAGGCAAGTGATGGGCCAAATCTGGCATGTATACCACAAGGAGAGGAACAGAGGTCTCCCCTCCAGGGGCAGGGGGCGGGGCAAGAGACACTTCCAAGCTTTTTTTGTTTGTTTGTTTGTTTGTTTTTGCCAAAATGCTCAACGGCTGAGCTGAAAATAGCTTCCACTTTGATGACGATGCTATTGGGGATTCCCCTTCTGCCAGAAAGAGGGGCAGTGGGGGCCCTGGAGTCCCAGGGAAGCGGATACCGCCGGACTAGGACGTGTCAGCAAGGCCTGGAACACTGCCCGCCTAGGAGGTGGCTGTGTAGGGCAAGTGTAGGGCAAGCTTAGCGCATCTCAGCCCTGGGCACGGATCCGTGCTGATGAAGGTCATCTAGTCCAGCTGTGCTCTGTGCTTTAGGACTTTGCAGGAGATGCTGCTGGGGTGTGTTTGTTTCCTATTGCTGCTGGAGTCAAGTAACATGAACGCTGACTGCCTGGTAAAAAAACCGCACATTGACCTTACAGTATCTGGGGTTTGGGGGGGTGGTCAGAGATCTGTTGTGGGTCTCCCTTGGCTAAAATCAAGGTGTTCTCTTCTTGGGGTTTTGGGCGAGAATCCATTTCTTTGTCCCTTCTGGTTTCCTGAGGCTGCCTGCGCTCCTTGGCTGGTGGCCACTTCCATCTTTGAGGCCAGCATCAGCGGGGCGAGCTCTCACACCTCTTCTCTCTGACCTCTACCACTTTTAAGGACCTCCTTTGATTCACTGGGGTCACCCCAGTAATCGAGAATGATCTCCCTATTTTAGAGTTAGCTGATTAACAACTTTAATTTTATCTGGAATCTCAGTTTCCCCTTTGCCCAGTAACAGGACATATTCACAGCTTCTAGAGATTAGGACATCTTTCGGGGACCAGAATTCTGCCACACATGGAGGCTGGGCCGTTTCTGATCCCTTACTTCCTCTAGACCAGTTCTGTTAAAGCTCTTTCCATGTACAATTTCCTTCCCTTAAAGTGTCCGAGGCTAGGGCACCTGCGTGGCTCAGTGAGTTAAGCCTCTGCCTTGGGCTCAGGTCATGATCTCAGGGTCCTGGGATCGAGCCCTGCATTGGGCTCTTTGCTCAGAAGGGAGCCTGCTTCTCCCCCTCTCTGTGCCTGCCTCTCTGCCTGCTCATGATCTCTATCTGTCAAATAAATGGATAAAACCTTTTAAAAAAAATGTCTGAGGCTAATAGCAGTTTTTCAACCAGGAGCCTAGTCCCTCACTGCTCCAGGTCGGCTCCCTGGACCAGCAGCACAAGCAGCACTTGCCGCATGCTAGAAATTCAGACTCTCAGGCTCTACCACAGAACCTACTGAATTAGCATCTACATTTTAGCCCAGACCTAGGACAGTCCGTACAGTTTGGGAAGGCCCTGGGTGGTACCCTGCAGCCATGGCTGCTCACTGAAACCACCTAGAGGGTTTTAAAAACCCACTGCCATCTGGGTCCCATCTGATTCATCAACCTGAGGTGCAGCCTGGGCTTTGGGACCATTCAGATCTCCCCGGTGATTTTAATGTGCAGCACCGTTTGGGAACGGCTGGTCCAGTCAAGCTCCCTCCTTGCGCAGAAAAGGACGTTTCCCAGGAAGTGAAAATGACTTGCACAGGGTTGCTGGTTTTTCCAGGAGAAGAGTCAACCTCTTGCCTTTCTGGATTGAGGATTTCTGCCCCTACCCAGGGAAGCGAAAATAATAGCAACACCATCGGTGACAATTTGGGGTTGGAGAGGGGAGAGGGGCCCTGGCCCCTCAATCCCCCTTTACAGTTTGAATTGTTCTTAATATCCCGCATGTTGTAGTTTTCATAATATAGAAAATACTAAAGATTGGTTAAGAAGCAAATCATAAAGGAAATAATGGTGTCCGTTTTTGGAAAAGCCACACCATGCACCAGTAACTTTGTACGCCTCTTATCGGGCAGGCCTCACTGGGGCTCTGCCAGGCCAGAGATGGTCATGGCTCTGTTCTGCACATCTGGGCGAGGGTCTCCAGAGTTCTGTGGTTCAAGCACTGGAGCCTAGCCGGCAGCTGAGAATGTGAGTGGTCTAGGTTAGCTCTTGACTTGGTGCCTGATGCAAGGTGGGGGGTGTGGGTGTGTGGAAGCCCCCAAACTTCTTGTCCCGATTTCCTGTTTCTGCCAGCTCTCCTGTCCTGTGCTGTGTGGGTACTGTACTTTGACCGTCAGCGTAGAACCCAAAACGAGTCTCTATGTATCCCCTGACCACCCCCTCTTTTGCTTTTCTTTTTCCTCTGCTCTGGGTGGAGGCTTTAAGAAACCACCTGCCGGGCTCAGGTCATCATCTCAGGGTCCTGGGATTGAGTCCCGCATTGGGCTCTCTGCTCAGTGGGGAGCCTGCTTCACTTCCTCTCTCTCTGCCTGCCTCTCTGCCTACTTGTGATCTCTCTCTGTCAACTAAATAAATAAAATCTTTAAAAAAAAAAAAAAAAGAAAAGAAAAAGAAACCACCTGCCTTTGCCTTTATTAATTTGGTTCCCAAGTAGCCTCCTGGCACAACCATACGTTGTAGAGAAAACAATTGGAAACCTTAATTATGATGATTAATTTTTTGAAACTCACAGCCTCTACATAGTGCTTACCTGCATTGTCGGGTTAGTTGTAAGGATAATCCTAATGACCATAATAAATAGCTAACCTTTATTGAAATGTAATCCTCGCCAGGTTTTGTTCTTTACCTGTTTAAACTCATTTAGATCTCATGAGTCGATGAGGCAGCGCAATGACAGCCCCATTTCGCACGTGAGAAAATCAAGGCTGAGGGCTCATGCTTGGGAAGGGCCCAGCCTGCGGCCGTGGGCAAGTGGGCAGTCATGGGCTTCCTCTCGCCCTCTCTGCCCTGTGGCTGTCCGGTCAAATCCCAGAGCTGCTTCAGAGGATACCTGCGAATTCGCCTCGGCTCAGGGGTCCTTCCTTGGGGAGACCTTACCCCCTCGGCTTCACCTCAGTTTCCCCTCCGAGGCTCTGCCTTTCTCTCCGAGGTGCTGGGAGGATTCTGTATATAGTTCCCTCGAGGTGCTGGAAGCACTGGGTGGAGAAACTCACTATAAATATCCGGCATTTATAATTAGTCTTCCTGGCGGCACAGTTCTGCATGTGGGGGAGGCAACACCTGCAGGGGCAGAAAGTCAAAATGCAGGGCCCCGGGGGCTCTGGGGAGCTGGCTTCTTGGTGCTACCTGGGCTGGAGAGAATCTGTGGGGGAATGAAGCCCCTCAGAGGAGAACAGAGAGGCAGAGGCCCCCTGGCCTTGCAGTAGGCTCAAACAAGGACACTGGGGGCTGGGACAGGCTCCTAGCTCCATTGCTCCTTGTCTGTGACACCTCCTGCAAATCAGTTCACTCCTCTGAACCTCAGTTTCCACATCTTTAAGATGGGGATAATATTCCTATTGTGGCGAATTCAAGATCATGTTTATGAAGGTCCCGATACTGGTGCGTCGAGTAGATGCTTAATCCATACAAGATTCTTTCGGTTTCCTTTGCTTCCATAGCTGGGCTGATGTCCTCTACCTTGCAGATCAGATGGGCCTCTTCTGCTTCAAGGCTTTCTGAGACTCCCCACTGGTGGAAGAGAGTCCCTGGTGTCCGCATCTTATCCCTGTGGTCCTCCTCTGAGCTGAGACTCATGCTTGCTCACAGCTGTCTTTCTCAAGGGTGTGTTCAGCATCTTCTGCTTTCTGCCCTGCGCCCTTCTCAGGTGCTGCCAGAACCTGCTCAACCTGTGCAAAAGTACAGGGCAAACAGCCCAGGAGGCCTCCATTAACCAGTGGGGAAAGGGAGCTGGCGGGTAAATGCACTACCCTGCCTCCTTCAGGAGGAAATTTCTGGGAGGCTCCTTGCTCACTTCTTGGAGGTCCCAACAGTTTTTTGAGCTTCTATTATCCTCACTGGTGAATGTATATGGCTTTTCCTCCCAAATCTTTCCATAGCCTCATTCCTACTTCTTGAAATCATCTCCCCAGTAAACCACCTGCACCAAACTCTTGTCTCAGGCTCTGCTTTGGGGGAACCCAATTCATGACATCCTCAGGCCTGAAGTAAAATCTGAATTCTTCACTGTGGCTGCAGGGCCAGGCATGGTGGGCTTTCATCATTCCAATCTCCCTCCTACCTCTATCCCCAGCACCTGCTTGCTGCCTTTCAGCCACACTGCCCCCCTCCCCCGATCCATCTTCTTTTAACTTAACAAGCATTCCCTCTGCAGGGCCTTTGCACATGATGCCCCCCCCCCCACTGGAATGCCCTTACATCACGCTTCATCTATGTCAGTCCTTCGGGTCTCAGCTTAAATGTCAGTCCCTTAGAGAAGATCACTGCCCTTGGCCTCTGGGCACCTACAGGCTCCAACCTCCTCCATTCTCTGTTATGATAACCTGTTTCCTTTCCGTTGTATGGATTTGAAGTTGTATAGTTAGTTGAATGTTTGTTAAATGTCTGTCTTCCCTAGTAGTCTGTGAACTCCATGTAGATAGGGATGGCCTCTGCCTAGTCCCAGGGGCTCAGTAGCCTCTGGCATATCCCTTGACCTGCTGGGGATGGTTAATAGTTACTGAATGAAAATGGAAATCAGGTTGGTTAGTTCCAACTCCATCCCAAGCTTTCTCTGCTCCATCAGGCTGTGGCACGTTGGCAGAGAGCTTTTACGGGGGATAGAGGGAGAGGGTGCCTGAGGGAAGAGGCAGAAAGGTAGCTTGTACCTCACCTCCATTGCTCCCCCTTGGCCAGAACCAGAGGATCAGTGGTCACGGAAAGGGACACTACAGTCCGGACCCAGCCTCCAGGGGGACGTATTCGAATGTTTTCCCTGTGACCAGGAGATTTCTCTCCCACTTGGCACTGTTCTTATCTGGGGCCTAGCTGGGTGTGACTTCCAGGGGCCCAGGAAGGCTGATTTTCCGTGTTGGCCTCTGTAGTGATATCTGTACCTGGTCTGTGTAACTCTCTGCTTATCTCGAGACGCTAGAACCACAGACTCGGCCAAGAAGGGATAGGATGTATTCATCAGTGATTTATAGTGTGCTGTCTGAAGCCCCAAACTGCCCGGAGGTGCAGGTGCGTACAAACTTGCTACAAAATTTACTGTAAAAAGGATGGATGGTCCGCACCTGGCTTCAGGGACTGTGCTGGGTAACACAGCCTAGTCTGGGGAGATAAAATGAACAAACGTCTCTTTGAAACTTATGCCTTGGCACCTCGAGGCTCAGATCCTCCACACGCATTGAGGTGATAATGGTCCGGGGATCAAACTAGTCCTGTGTGAATGAGAGGGGCCCTTAGCAACTGCTCATGGAGGTTGAGTATCTCCTCTGAGCCTACTTATTCTCTTGCTCAGTGTCCTTTCCCCGTAACAGAACCTTTCGCGACTCTTACTTTGTTGGGAGTCTTGTGAGTTGTTTCAGCCGTCTGACCCGGCCTCTCTTGTGTGCTGGGTCTTGGCTCCTTGGCAGTTTCCTCTCTGGACACCAAAACTGTGGAATCCTGGCACATAGGCTCTGGCACTTGTTTCTTTTGGAGAAGAAGGAGTCTTGGGGACCCAGCCTACATACACATCAGGGAGTAGGGGATGGAGCTGCTGGGACCCAACCCAAAGGCGTCAATTGTATATAATCACCAAACTAGATACACTCAGAGGGGAAAAATGTTCCCTATAATCCCATTATCCAGAGACAACAATGGCTAACATTTTAATAAATTACCTTTTAGTCTTTTTTTCTCTTCCACATATATATTTAAACAGAATTAACATATCAAATAAATTCATATCCTACCCTTTACCTCAACATTACATTATGAGCATTAGTTGACGGTCTTATAAAAGACTCAATTTCTTCATTTCTAACCTGCGAGTGACAGCAATGATGGTAAGGATAATAATAATAATAATACCAGAACCTGTATGATAGGCTTAATGTGGGGGTTAAATGAAATAAAATAATGCATGTGAAAGCTTTTAGCTCGGTGTGTGGTATATACTAAGTGCTCAGCAAAAATGATCATAATAGAACATTTAAAAATCATAAATGGTGGTGGAGTGGTCTATTGCTGTCATTTTTCATGTAACCATTACTTACTGAATCCACAGGTAACCGTTAAGAATCGGGGAATCAAGTTAACTGTCAAGCCTGTTTTTTCCATCTAGCACCACATCACCTTGTAGAAAAGCAAAGTATCGATGTAGAGGCCGCCAGAGCCCCTACGTTTGTCGATTGTGATGATCACTGCGACAGAATAAGGAGTGTCTTCAGCCACTAGACTTTATGCTGATGAGGAGATGGTCTCAGTGTCCAGGCATTGAGTGCCCAAATGCCCTGTGACCATAGGTGGGGATGGGCTGTCTGCCCAGATGTTGGACGGAGCAGGAAATGCAGTCCACCTGGGGTTGAGGTCAGCAGGGGTGTCCTGGAGCAGGGACAGGGGTTCTGTCACTATAGGTTTAATCCTAGTCCAAGCTTCTCTGAAAATAGAACCTGGGTCAAGGATGTGGGCGTGGGAGATTCATTTGGGAGAGGACCCCAGGAGGCAGGACAGAAGGACATGAGAGGGTGTGTCTTGGAAGGGAGGTCAGTGAAAGTGTATTATTGACCTGTGAGCAACTGGGCCTTGTTGCTTCCAGGACCCAAAATATCCTTCAGAGTTGTCCCTCCAGAGCACGGAAGCCTGGGTGTTGGTTGACGATGGCTGACGGTCACACCAGGGTGTAACCCCTCCAGGAGTCCAGACGGCCCTGTGTGCGGAGACCCAACTCCCAACTGGGTGAGCTTCTATAGTTCTGGAAAAAGTCCTGAAACAGAAATACGGAAGGAAGGACACGGAAGCCCGAGGAGGGAGGGTGTGAGGGAACAGCTGCAGCGCAAGCTCGTGGCGGAGGGAGGCTAGAGCGGAGGGAGGGTCTGCTGCAGAAGGGTCTGTGCCCTTGTGCTGGAGTCCCATGCCTTCCCTTGCAGCCAGGGAGTTCTCCCTCGTGTCTCCCAAGGCTCTCTCTGCATTTTCTGCTTGTTCCCCTTCGTGTTAGCTGAAAAGGAGATGGAGAGTGGCTGGCCAGGAGCAGACAGAAGTCCCAGAAAAGCTATAGCTTCTTGGCAGCCTGACTCCTCCAGGCTCATTTCAGGCTTAGACCAATGGTCTGAGGACCCCTCTCTCTTCTCCTGCTGCTTCTTCGTAACCCACTTACACATCCTGTGGGCACATCATGTGGCCAGATTGTTTGCTCCATCCGGTGGCCCAGAGGCTCATGTCCCCCCTTTAATGATGGTTACAGCTGACGTTATTTGAGTGTTCGCTGCAAACCAGGCTCTCTGCTAGGTGCCCACCTTGTCTCAATTCTAACAGCTACCCCCATGCTAGAACATTCTGTTGTCCAGGTGAGGCATGGGACACCCAGAGAGGTAGTTGGTTTCAAGCATGAGGTGTACCTGGGCTTCAAGCCATCACCACGTCACCTGCTCCCCTCCCTTGAGCAGGTGTGCATCTGCCTCTTCGAGACACTCTGTGTGCCCAGATGCCCAAGGGGGCAGCTCAGGGTTTCACTAGATGTTGTTCCTTGGGGGCCCTTGGCTAACCTGCCTGGGCTCGAGCAGGAAAAACCTCTTAGCAAGAGACTTTACTTTGCAAAATGAAGCCGGATAGTTACTATACATTAGCAATAAATGCCTCTTCTTGTACCTGTCCAGTCCCCCTTCCCGAGGGAAGCTGAGACTCTGGGAGATAGAGATTTGCCCAAAGCCACACAGAGGATCAGTCTGGAAATTGGTTTGGAATTCAGCCTATTGGGTTAAAAGCCCATGAGATTTCCACCATCACCTATGTACAGGGAGGCCTTCAAGTCCAGAAACAAAGGTGAGAATGTCTAACGGATGATTTACTAACATTAAAATAGGACCCCAGGTAATGTGCGGTGCCGGACCTTATGGCCTCCCTGTGTGTGCCTGGTGACGGAGGGACGGGCAGCGACTAAGGCTGGAGACCACTCTGGGTGGTGAAAATGCTGATGGAGGCAAGGGGATGGGGGTGGGGAGGTGCCAGGCTGGATCCAAGCGGAGAGCCCGGGTCGGGGTGTGAGGGCGAAGCACATGTGTTTCCTGTGCAATGAAAAATGGGCCAGTTAGAGAACACTTGGCTCAGAGGACCTCTGAGATGATGCTGTTTTTCTGCCACTTTCGGGATGGGACAGGGGAGCCCTGCCTAGCGGAAAGGAACAGTCAAAATGCTTTTCTGGGGCGCAGCAGGGTCAGTGACCTGTGGCTCCTTCTCCATGCTTGCCTCCCCCACCCCAAGGCTGCAGCCCTCTTGCTCATTCCACCCCCTCTCTGACTAAGAGAACCCCAGAGGCCCCCCCTTCTGCCAACCCTCAGCCACCCCCTCTCCTCTGGAGCCCCCAGGCCGTGAGCGGTGGCTCCATGGAGAAGCAGGGCCGTGGGCGGGGCGAGCCAGATAATTATAATCTTGGAAGGTTTGGATCTCAGGCTGAGAAGCAGGGAGGCAGTTCTTCCTGCAGTTGAGGAGCTGGGTCTGAGTCAGAAACCATCTCCCACAGCCCAGCCTTCTAGAGAGGCTGGTCCCACCTTGCCCTTCCCCCTTTGAGCCCGACTTAGATCCAGTCCATTTATTTATGTGTGTTATGCATTCATTTATGAAATGCTGATTCGGCGCTGACTGCACGCCATGCTCTGTGTGGAGCCTGGGGACATTGCAAATAGGGCAGTGGCGATGGTGCAAGATGGGTTAAGAGTGTGTTCTGTTGCTCAGACGCCATAGGCTGTGGTCTCGCCTCCCGCATTTATTAGCAAGCGGTACAGTGTTCATGCTTTATTTAAGCTCTCTGTGCCTTTCTTTCCTCCTCTGAGCAATGGGCATTATAAATATCTCCCTTGGAAGGATTAAAAGAGGCTATATATAAACCACTAAAACGGTGTCCGAACTATATTAAAAGCCTATGAAATGTTAGTTGTTGCTGCTATTATTTTTATAAAAAATTGTATTAAAGGGGGCACCTGGGTGGCTCAGTGGGTTAAGCCTCTGCCTTCGGCTCAGGTCATGATCTCAGGGTCCCGGGATCGAGCCCCGCATTGGGCTCTCTGCTCAGCAGGGAGTCCGCTTCCCCCTGCCCCCCCCGCCTGCCTCTCTGCCTGCTTGTGATGTGTCACTGTGTGTCAAATAAATAAAATCTTTGAAAAAATTGTATTAAAGGGTTGAATAATGTACAGTTCCCGCACTGGAAACAATCATAGCCTAGGACGGAGATGGCCCAGAGGCTCTATCTAGTATGTCAACTCTGACCAATCGATAAAGCGTGCTTGGGGTACTGTATTAAGAAAGATTTTGAGGATCTGTTCAGACCCATCGGGGGGGGGGGATAAAAACAACACATGCTCGATTAGCGATGTCTGTGGTGGGTTTTCGCTGAGCAAGAGGTGGCATATAGGTCTAGTGTCAGCTCTCTGTGCTACTGAGTAAGTCCCAGAGAGGAAAAGAGGAGAGAATGGCAGGGCTAGTAAGTAATTTAGAGCAGTGGGGCGCCTGGGTGGCTCAGTGGGTTAAGCCGCTGCCTTCGGCTCGGGTCATGATCTCAGGGTCCTGGGAACGAGCCCCACATCGGGCTCTCTGCTCCGCAGGGAGCCTGCTTCCCTCTCTCTCTCTCTCTGCCTGCCTCTCTGCCTACTTGTGGTCTCTGTCTGTCAAATAAATAAATAAAATCTTTAAAAAAAAAAAAAGAAATTTAGAGCAGTGTACGGTCAGACCTTATCGGGTATTTGAAGCAAATGGTGGAGTGGGTCAGGGCTGCCCAAGAGCTGTTCTTATGTGGGTATTTCGAAACATCCACAAGAGATGGGAGTCCTTCCCCCTGCAGTGCGCCTGGAGCTTTTTGGTTAAAATATATAGGTTTGAATATATATATTCAGGCTGTGTGGCCTTGGGCAAGCATCAGACCTACCCTACGTCTTAGCTTCCCATCTGGAAAGGGGACAGTGACCCACGTCTCACAACCCGTGGGGTTAATACACATAAAGAATTTAGAACAGCGCCCGGTACATAATAAACACTCAAAATGCTTATTTTGGTAAACAAAAATATTTGGTACATGGTAAATCAGCCATTAATATTTTGTCGGCCTCAAAGAACCAGGGGTGGGGAGGAGCTTTTCTTCTTCTATGAACCGTTATCAGTCAAACAGTGCTCCTCTGTGTGAGCGCTGGAAACAGTCAAGCATTGGGTGGAACCATCCAATTGTTCAAAAATAGAGGATTAGTCGGAAAAAGCTTCAACTTCAAACAATCAGTGAATTGTTCAAATAAATTGTGGTAGGTTATACAACATTCTATAAAATGCAGTTCCACCCTTATGAAAAAGTGTTAATTCATATATGACCAGAAAAAGATTTGGAAGCCTGAACCCCATGGAGTTAACAGTGATCATCCCTGAGTAGGTGGGTCGTGGGTGTACCCATTAGAGTTCTTAATAGAAGCCAGCTTGGGCTGATGAAGCAGAAAAGGAACCTGTTTAAAGTGTGTTGGGGAGCCCCAGTCCTCCCGCGAGTGTCTCTGCTCTCAGGAGCAGCATCTCGTCTTGTCTGGTGTCTTGCCTGGAGCCCTGTGCATGCCAGGAACCTGACCCTGCAACCGCCGTGATTTCTGAGTATCATTAACTCAGCTCTGCACCCAAAGGAGGGCTCCACCTAACAGTCTCTGTGACTAAGTGTTCGGGAGAATGCACGAGGAAGTCCTTCCGTTCAGGTCCGAGTCTTCGCTTCCATCTCCTGGGGTCCTCAGGTGGGCCACTCCCCACCACATTTCACTGGATCTCTGCTCCCTGGTGAGCAGGCTCTTCTGGCCCCGTTCCTGGAGGCTTCCTGGGTTGGTGAAGTCTGTCCATCCTCATTAAGGAGCAGTGTCCCTCGGCCCTCACTGATCCCTTGGGCCCTTTCTCTCTCCTCCTGTTGGTTTAGGCTGTCTGTCGTTCAGACTCAGCCAGTACCAAGACCATCAGACACTATCGTGCAGCGTCTTTTCATATGAAAGGGCTCTGGGGAACAGGTCTTAGGGGGAAGCGTCCTGTTCAGGACTGGGATGGATCTAGAAAGGCTCATGGAGGAGGAAGCTGCTGGGATGGATCACAAGTGATAGTTGGGGTGTTCATAGACAGGCAGGGTGTGGAGACAAGGGAGGGCCGTGGAGGCTAGAGGAGGAGAGCACAAGATTTGGGGGAAAGGGATTTTGTTGAAGACCAGTTGGCTGATACAATCATGGGTCATGTTTTCTGTTCTGTCCATAATGCTGAAGCAAAGTGCCTGACACTCCGTAGCCATTTAATATTGAAGTATGAATACATGAATTAAGGAATCAAGGACTGTTCCGTCTGCAGGGGAGGGGGGGCGGGGATCTAAAGCCCAGCTGGGTAGCCACTATTTCTCAGGCATCAGCACGGTCGTCATTCCCCGCCTGAGTGTCCTCAGTGATGCCAGCTGCTAGCCACGGGGGAGAAGGGGAGGAAGGAGACATCCCTTCTGCGCCCTGAGCTTGGAGTGAGAGCCTCCGACCAGCTAGCCCTTGTCTCTTTCAAGGCCTCCAAGGGGCCAGGTCTTGATGCAGAAGCCCCTGTGCACCTGGCTTCTGCCTCCCTCTCCAGGTTTACCTTCCTGGTTCCTCACTTTCAACCTTTCTGAGAAAGAGGAGCACAGCCCCTGCTGGCTGGGAGGGGGCCTGGTGGTCTGTTGAGCAGAAATGGTTTCCCAGATCACCAACAACAGATAAGGCTTCTCTGGGGTGGTGACGGGTAAGACAGAGAAGACCCCTAGGCTGTCGTGTCTGAACACAGCCAGTACAGGAACAGTGTCCAGACCACAAAAGCGACCCAACAGCTCCCATCCTGGCTAATATGAGTGACCGCGGTGTCGTCCTCAATTACAGCTTTAGCCTTGCGTCCCTCCTTTCCAGATTAAACACGAAGCTACCCAGTTATAGATACTGTATTTTATGGAGAAGCAGCACATCACAGGCCCTGGTCACAATCAGGAAGAGGGGACCATGCGGGGCATAACACGGGGGTGTGGAGATCGTGGGGGGCTTTTGAAAATTCTTCCTACAAGGCAGACCTGAGGTGGGCTTGTAAATCTCACTGTGATGCTCCCACTCCCTCCATGTGCCCAGTGGTTCAGGTGCAGGTGGAGAGTGTGGACCTGTCCAGGAGATAGTACAACGTGGTAGCGAGTATACGCAGGCTACCCAGGTCTAGATCCTCTCCTGTGGGACCTGGGGCAAGTGACTTAAACTTCCGAAGTTCCATTACCCCTACTTAAAGAAAAAGTGGTCATCGTAGTAACAATAACGACTTCATAGGGCTATTTTGAAGATTAATTGAGAGAACATGAAAAACTATCTGGACCAGAGCAAGCAATCGATAAACATGGGTGTATTGTCATGTAATGTAATCCTTACTCCCAGCTCAAACTGGCAGGATGGTGTGTTTCCAGGGCCCTTCCCACTCTGTCCTTCCTGGCTGGGTCTCGTGTTCTCCCTTGGGACTTTCAGCAGGCCCTTTGCCCTCCACTGTCACAGCCCTCTCTGTTTACGATGTCTTCCCCTTTGGACCAAGAGCATCTTAAGGCAACATGTTGTGTCGGTTCCCAGAGGCTGGGTTTTGCTGCAGTAACAAACAACCCTGAAAGCTGCGGGGCCTCCAACCCCAGAGGTTAATTTCTTCCTCACATTGCATGTTCACCGGTGGCCTCTCTCCGTGTTCTCTTCACCCTGGGGTCTGGCAGATGGCGGAGCCTTCCCTGGGAACACTGCCAGTTTCACAGCCAAGGGGGAAACAAAGTGAGTGATGTTAATTCTGCCCGAAAGTGACACGTGTCCGTTTCACCTGCAGATCAGCAGCCAGAAAAAGTCACGTGGCCACTGCTGAGTTCGATAGCATGGGGCCATAAAACCCTTGTAGGAGGTAACCCAGAATCCTTGGCCAGCATCGTGAAAATCAGCCGTGGAGACTTCATAACATTCATTTTATAAACAATAACAATACTAACAGTAGCGAAGTACCTGGTGTGGTTCCAAGTCCGTTCCCTAGGGAAACCGACTGAACCCCTGTAACAACCTGCTATCGTTCCCATTTTACAGATGAGACTGTTATCATTCCCATTTTACAGATGGGCAGTCAGAGTTCCAGGCCCAACACCTCAGAGCTTAGTGGAACCTCCAGGGCTGGGGAGGGAGGGGCAGCATGGCTGTGACGGGGGTGAAGTGAAGGACCAAGAAGGACCCATGGGACAGAATTCCTGGATCCAGTTGGGGGGCCATGAGGCTCCTTCCCCCTTGGGCTGCTCTTTCGTGACCTTCCTTTGCACCAGGCTACGTGGGGCCCCCTTCCCTTCCCATCGCTCACATTCAGCTTCCCACTGAAAATGTGGTGTTGAGGGCCTCCCAAACCCCATAAACATGTCAATTAAGTTGATTTAAAAATGCTTCAGTCTCATTAACAACAAACCGTGAGTCTTGCGGAAGACAGGCAGGACGAAGAGTAAATAATACGAATATTAAAAGGTTTCTGGTGTCATGGATTATCAATAGTAAATTATTCCCCACCCCGACCCACTGTCTGGCAATCAGGGATCCTTTCTTCCCGGGGCAGGTAGAGTCATTACTGCAAGGCTGGGATTTCGCTTTTTCATCTTTGGAGAGGGAGTTCAGGCACCGTAGACTCACTGTTCTTGAGATTTTTGGCCCGACAGATTTAAATTGTTAGCATTCCTGCCAGAGGCAGGAAATAGTGGGCCATCCCCTCCTGACCCTCTTAATGTTTGGTGAATAAATAAATGAATGGAATTAAAGGAGCGAGCTTACATTTGTACCTCTGAATAGGAGTCTGGGTTCTGCCTCTTCCTAGCTGTGTGACTGTGAATAAGTCAATGAACTTCTCTGCATATCGGTTGATAAGAATAGTAGAGACTTCATGGGTTGCAGAGATTAAAAGGGATGTTGTGTGTTAAAGTCTCAGGCACACAAGTAAGCACTCAGTGAATATTAACCATCATCATCATTTTCATTATTATTATCAGTATCACTTAAATGAAAATTATAACGTCTCTACCCTTACTGTTGCAATTCTGTAGGTGGAGGATTGTAAAGGTTTCCTGTTTCATCACCTCAAAAGAATATTCTGCAGCCATTAAAAAGGATGCTTGTAAAGGCATTTTAATAGCCGGGGAAAATGCTCGTGTTATAAGTTTACAAAAAGCAGACTGAAGGATGTCACGTGTTTGTGATTGCTGTGATGTTAAAACAGACCAAAACAGGATGGAGATACGACGAAATATTTTTAGGGATTTTTTTTTTTTGCCTCCATGGTGAAATTACTATTTTCTTCAGTGTTGTTTCTGTAGGTTTTAATTTTTTGCATAAGTACGTTTCATTTATTATGAAAATTTCCCAACATACCCCAAAATAGAGAGGCTAGTTACAAATGTGTATTATGAACATAAACCCATCCCTTAGATTTAATGATTGTTAACATGTTGCCATGTTTGCTTCATCTTTTCTTTCCTGTGGGTGACAGTTTTTTTAAAAAAGATTTTATTTATTTATTTGAGAGAGAGTGTGAGCGGGGGAGAGAACAGGAGCAGTGGGAGGAGAGGGAGAAGCAGGCTCCCCACTGAGCAGGGAGCCCCATGTGGGGCTCGATCCCAGGACCCCGGGATCATGACCTGAGCTGAAGGCAGAGGCTTAACCAGCTCAGCCACCCAGGTGCCCCTTGGGTGAAATATTTTAAAGTTACTGATCTCATAATATTTTCTTTCTAAGGATTTTAGTTAGGTATCTCTAAAAAAAATAAGAATAGCTTCCTATCTCACCATCATACCATGATCTCATGTGATAAAATGAGGAATAAATCCTAATGTTACCCGATACAAAGTCTATATTCAAATTTCCCCATTTGTACTTCAGTTTTTTAATTTTTTTACAGTACGTTTATTGGAACCAGGATCCATTAAGGGCCATAGTTTCATTTGGTTGTCACCCTCTTTAATCACGCAGAACAGGGGCTCTGGGTGGCTCAGTGGTTTAAGTGGCAGGCTCTAGGTTTTGGCTCAGGTCCTGATCTCAGGGGCCTGGAATCAAGCCCAGCATCAGGCTCCACACTCAGGTGGGAGTCTGCCTGAAATTCTCTCTCTCTCTGCCCTCTCTCTCCTCCCACTCTCTCTCAAAAAAATCTTAAAAAAAAGAAAAATCAAGCACAACACAGGCCTGCCTTTTTTTTTTTTAAGGTTTTATTTATTTATTTGAGAGAGAGAGAGATCACAAATAGGCAGAGAGACAGACAGAGAGAGAGATGAGGAGAAGCAGGCTCCCCGCTGAGCAGAGAGCCCCATGCGGGACACGATCCCAGGCCCCTGGGATCATGACCTGAGCCAAAGGTAGAGGCTTAACCTACTGAGCCACCCAGGCGCCCCCAGGCCTGCCTTTTTATCCATCTCTCTGACCGTTGAACAGACCAAGCCAGCCGTTCCCCCTGAATGTCCCACCTTCTGCATTACCTTTTCCTTTCCGGCTGCATCGCTTTTTATAATATGACAACAAGGGGATACAAAAAATACCCTCTCTGTAGTTCCCAGCCACTCTGCCAACTCAGAAAGCAACAACAGCACCCCGGCATGCTACGTGCAGTGCGGGCAAGTTCTAAGCGCTCGATTAATTTTACTTAATTTATGTCATAAACCCAAGGCATAAATACCTTTTTTTTTTTTTAAATCAATTATTCTAGAAGTGATGGCGGCGCAGAAGTGAAATAACTTGGCAGGGCCGGATCGCTGGGCAGACCTGCTCTCAAGCCAGCATGCTTCTCTGCCATATGGCGTAAAAATAGCTAGAAGAGGCACTGAAAGCTACGGAGGAAGGTAGGGCGGCCAACTGTGCCTTCCCTTGGGGATGCTCAATGCCATCCCCCCCGGGGGGAACCCTGCCATGATACCCAGGGAGGAGTCTGGAGGGGGGGACAGAGCGGCATCTGCAAGCGTGAAGTCTTTGCTTCAGCTAGAGCTTGGAGCCGTTCTGGACGTCTCCAGGGTTTCCTTCTGCTTCCCTTCCTTTCCTTCCGTTCTTAGCAGGTGGGAAGGGCCCTAAGAAGCTTGTGCTTTTCCTTGTCTGGGCTTGAGAGTCCCCGAGTCTGCTATTTATAGGCAGGGAGACATCAGACCCAGAAAGCAGCCCTCGAGAGAGCCTCTGCAGTTGCCAGAGTAAAGGACACGTGGGATCACCAACTCTTCCCTCCCTGGGGCCGCATTCACGCTCGCTCTGGAAAAATCAGGCGAAGGACACAGTGTATTTGGGAAAGGACACGGGGAGAGGGCAGGCACCTGGGTTCTTAGCTGGCTTTGCCTTTGCCACAGACAGGCCCGGCTTCCCTGAGCCCCAGTGTCCTTCTGCAGTATGTCCGATTTAAAGCTGTTCGCTCTGTTTCCGCTGCGAGGTTGTCCTAAAGATTATATGGGAACCCAAATGGGAACGTTTTGAAAAGTAATGATGGGGCTATAAGGGCCCCCTCCAGGGTGCCCTGCAGGAGTTGCAAATTCAGATGTGCTGCTCTGGCTGGGGCAGTGGTGGCACGTGGTTTCCTGGAGAGCTGCTGTGTTCTCACACGACCCTACCCCCAGTGCCACAGTTGATGGGTCAAGGTGTCTGCTATCCAGCCAGGCTGGGCCAAGGAAGCATGGCCTTGGGCTCTTTTGGCTTGGGGAAGGAGGGTGGCCAGCCGTTCTTTGCTCTGGGTTTAGGTTTCACTGGAAACAAGGGGCCCTGATACGCTGTCTGGCTATAGCAGAAGGCAGCGCTGTGGTGAGGGAGGCTGAGTCCAGGGAGCGAGTGAGAGGCGGAGAGACACGTGAGAGCCGGGCTCCAGCTGTTCTTGGGATCAAACCGCATCCCCAGGGTTGGACTGTTCAACCCATTTTGGCTTCTCTGAGCCGACCATTTCTCCGTTCTCTCCCACCCCCTTCTCTTGTTTTTGGCTTCAGTGGTTTCGAGGTTGTGTTTGCCCTTTTGAAAGGGTATCTGAGAGATTAGGCAATAGGGCCCTCTCGGTAGTCCGATGAAGGAGAAAGCTAGAGTGTACCCAGAGCTTAGAGGTCACCTCCTGACCCCTGAACCTCATTTTGCAACTACCGTCCAGCTCTGTTCACCACCTTGCTTGGGTATGTGAGCAAGGAAGTAGCAAAACCAACACAAGGATCCAGGCCTCCTGACTTCCACCCCAGGACCTCCTCTGCCTACTTTTTATTTGGGTAGCATTTGATAAATAAAACATGTTAAAAAATAATAACTCTTTCTATCTACCGTGTATGTACTAAGTTTCTCCCTGCGCTAGGTGATGGGATTCTCATGCACTCTCATAATAGGAACCCAATGAGGAAACTGTTTGGGTTTTTTTTTTTTTCCCCTCATTTTGCATAGAGGAACACTGAGGTTCAGAAAGGTCAAGCAGGTTGCCTGAAGTCACACAGCTAGTGAGTCCCAGAGCCAGGATGCAAACCCAAGTCCTGGTGTGTAACCGTGGAGCTCTGTCTGGTCTTCGGCTTCCTGCTCTACCTCTTCTGCAACCGTGACCACACCGCCCTTGGAGCCAGTGCCTTGCTGAGTCTGGGAGTGAGATTGAGCAGCCCCAAGAGATCTGTCATTTCCAGCATCTTGTGGCTACTGGCATGGGAGTATTGTTCTTGGACTTGTGTTATTTACCCAAGAATTTGCAAGGCTGCTTCTTGCTTAGGTAACAAATACCTCAGCAAATATGGGTGGAAAATTGGCATTGCTTATTCAGAAGTGGGGAGAGCTGCTGGCATCCTTGGGAAAACCGTTGGTGCAAACATAACGAGAGCAAAAGAGGCCCAGGTTTTGTGTATCCACCCCATGATAGAGAAAGGGATTCTTGAAGTTTCCCTGCGAAGGTGGCTTTGGTGTTTATAAACCCTGTGCCTCCCAGGTTCACAGAGGTTGGCCAAGCGCCTCTATCCCGAACTATTAACTTCTGGTCACCTGGGACAGAATCAGCTGGCAGGCTTGTTAAAAATGCAGTGTAACACACTGCCGCAAGTCTTAGTGGCTTAAAACAACAACAGTTCATTTGCTGATTAATCTGCAGCTCAGGCAAGGTTCAGCAGGAGCAGCTTCTCTTGGCTGGGGCGGCTCAGCTGGAGCCTGCAGGGTCCGCTCTCGAAGTGACTCACTCACGTGGCTGGCAAGTCGGTGTGCTGGGTGGTGGCTAGAGGCTGTGGGCTGTGGGCCGTGGTGCCTCCCTGTGGAAGGCTCTCCATCCGCATTGGATGCTAGAGCTTCCTCCCAGCATGGCAGCTACACATTCCAAGAACATAGGAGAACAAGGTGGAATTACACTGCTTTTTGGCAGTCTAGGCTCAGAAGTCGCTTAGCGACACCTGTTCTGTGCCGTATTGGCTTGCGGAGGTAAAAAAAAAAAAAAAGGCTTCATACCCTGAAGCTCTCTTGATGGGGAAATGGCAGTGGCGGGGGCCCCTGGGGAGGGAAGCTTGGTGCCCGGGGCAGGGAAAAGAGGAGCCGGAAAAGGACAGCAGAGAGACAAGAGAGAGATGAGAACTCCCTCTCACCACCATAGCTCTTGATTTGTCTTTGATGTGCCCATATATTACCTTCTGTTTAAGAAATGAATAAAAGGGGCGCCTGGGTGGCTCAGTGGGTTAAAGCCTCTGCCTTCGGCTCAGGTCATGATCCCAGGGTCCTGGGATCGAGCCCCACATCGGGCTCTCTGCTCAGTGGGGAGCCTGCTTCCTCCTCTCTCTCTCTCTCTCTCTGTCTGCCTCTCTTCCTGCTTGTGATCTCTGCCTGTCAAATAAATAAATAAAATCTTAAAAAAAAAAATGAAATGAATAAAAGGCCAAGATGGCAAGGGGTGGTTGGTGGACGTGTTGGCGAGTGTGTGCGTCTGCATGGGCTCATGGTCGTAGGGCAGGCATCGGCGATATGCTGAAAGCAGCAGCCCTGACGGAAGCCTCTGGGGCCAAGGCAGGGCCTTGAGCTCCAGCATGCCCGTGTTCCCCAGCATCCCCGAGAAAGCTCATTCTGCCTGACTTGCCCCATCTCTTCCAAGGGAAAGAGATCCAGCTGTCTGCCAGGGGCTGAGGAATCCTGGAGACAGTGAAACACGCCCAGAGGCAGAAAGCATGAAAACCCCTCACCTTTCACTAAGAGCGAAACAAAACAAATCTTCAGAGAAAAAAAAAAAAAACCCAAAAACCAAAAAACAAAACAAAAAAAAAAACCCAAAACAAACAAAAAACAAAATAGCGCATTCAACAAAGAAAGCCAGGAAGCATAATAATCATCCTTACCATTGATTAAGGACCCAGTACATGCCAGATGCTTTGCCTCATTTCATTCCCGCTGCAACTGTGATTTTGCAGACAAGGAAACTGAGGACCCAGAGGGCAGGGCGGCTTGCCTGTACTTGCACAGCCAGAGGGGAGGCACGGAAGTGTGGTTGCAGTCAGGTCTGTTGGCACCTGTGTCTGGTTACTGGGACTTCAGGCTTTCCTCCCCTTCCCATAGCCAGGATCCTTGGGCACCTTTGCCTAATGAAAAGAAATGTTCTTTATGCAATTTGGACCTGACCGCTGGACTTGGCGACAATGTATTTTCTGACTTCCCAGTAAAAATGGAGTTCTTTTTTAGGAACAGTGACTCTCAGAGGGCAGAGCTGGAAACTCCAGCTTGGGGAGAGGAGCAGCAAGTAGCAGAGTTAGCACCAAATAGCTCCGGGTGGGGAGGGAGGAGGGGGGGGAGGCAGTGGGGGTGGGGAAGAGGGCATGGAAGGAGCCAGGAGGCACGGATTCTAGTCCTAACTGGCTGTGTGACATTCAGCCATAATATTAATTCTCATTAATAATAGGGAAAGCCTCTACTTGTCCATCTCTTCTGTACCAGGGGTTGTGCTAAAGAATTCATGTGTATTACCTGGTCTCATCTCAGCAGCCCTTTTGGGGAGGAGGGTACAGATATCCTCCCCATTTTGTGGATCAGGAAACTGAGGTCTCAGGCTTGGAGCCAGCAGCCACACACATCGGAAGAGATACATCCGAGATTTGGCCCTGGTCAGAGGAGTTGCAGTCTGTGCTTTTATCACTGTGCAGGAATTTTGATACAAATAGGAATGTGACACAGACCCAGACAGTGGCTACCGTGTATTGAGTATCTTCCGTGTGGCATACAGTCTTCCGTGCACTGTATGGAATACAGCGCTTAATCCCCGCCCCTGAATTAGCTATCACGATCATTTCCATATCCAGTGGAAGAAATTTCCTTCTCATTAGTCTAATGAGAGGTTCATGCCTTCCGCCGCATGGCTGTGTTCTAAGAGCTGCGGCTTTCGGCAGAAGGGTAAAAGTAGGCATGGTCTCCGGTCACGTGCAGTGGGGGCTGGCTTCTGACCACATCCCTCCCTCTCCCTCTCAGAGAGAAGCTGGGGTGCCGGAGGAGGTTGGGGAGCTGGCTGGACGAGTGCCTTACCTGTACCTTCTCCAGAGGCTGGAGGCACAGGCTGCTCCCTGGGGCTCACCACGCCTGTCTTCCTTCAGTCCGGCCTGGGCAGCCTGCCTCCTTGGCACAGTGGGCTACAGCCCGAGGCTCCTGGGCCCTGCGTGGCTCGGTGAACTGTGTAAGGAAGGGACACTCTGCCAACGTGTCACTGGCCAGCTCCCCTGTGGGCACCATCTGGGATGTACTGAGCCGGGGAGCCAGGGCCGGCCAATGGCGTCCTCCCCCGCCCTGTGGGCCTCACGTCCCTGAGCACACACGGCAAGCGTTCAGCTGAGGGAAGTATCTGTCAGGGGAGCTTCTTCGTTAGGCCCCTAATGGCCCTATCAGGCAATAACGAGCATACTAATCACGGACATTGGTTAAACCCTCCCTATGGCTGCCTGCTATGCTGACTGCTTACATGTACTGTCCCAGAATTCTGTCCCACTGAATTTACTCTGATGCATCCCTACATTTACGTACTATTATTATTATTCACATTTTATGGATGAAGAAACGGAGGCACCGAGAGGCCAAGAGACTTACGCACAGTCATGCAGCTTTATAAGTTTAAGAGCCAGCGTTCACAGTCTGTTTCTCAATGTCTGGCTGACTCGTGAGTCCTGGATTCTGATCTTTGCCCCGTCAGTTGCTGATGAGCAATTCCGTGTGGCCCACCTTGCGCCTTCTTTGGTCTCTTCTGTACAGTGCTGGCGTTGGACCCCATTCTCAATATGGGTTCATCAGAATCCCAGCATTCTTTCAGGAGCTCTGTGTGTGCGTGGGCTTGGAGCTGGGAGGGGGTGAGGAACCTTCCAGCCTCCTCCCCTCTTTCAGCCTGGGATGGGGATCAAAGCACCGATTTCCATTGCTCACACCCTGTGTGAGGTTTAATGAGAGAGGGATGGTATTCAGAAGGGGTTCTGCTGCTTAAGATAGAAGTTCGAGCCTTGGCAGTTACCGATTTGACATTCTTTTACCCTAGAAGAGGAGGAAAAGGAGCCCCAGAGAGGGCAAGGGACCCATCGAAAGAGGTCCAGCAAATGGGTGACTTAGATGATGTAGTGGTTCCAAGTGCAGGTCCTGGAGCCTGACACAAACGGGCTCAAGCGCTAGATCTGCCCGGTACTACTTGGCGTTCTTGGTCAGAGGCAGCTCTTGACTCCTGCACCATTTCATTGCTGTTAAGTGCTCCAAGTGGGGTGGTAATGCCCCGTGTTCCTTCTCTGGAGAAAGAACTCAGTGACTGGGCCATCATCGTTCCTTCCCTGCCTCACCCCTAGCCCCAACCTCTAGCTCAAATGCTGCCCAGCATTTGGACCTGCCTAGTTAGATGCAGATACCAGGGCTGCCCAAGGACTTTGCCCACCTTAGGGAATAATTGTAGTGACTTTCCGTGGGGCAGCCTCTACTGGAGTATATGCCCCCACAGAGTCTGTGCTCACGGATGGGGAAAGAGAAATCCCGATGACAAGAAAACACAAATAAGAGTCTGTGTGTGCCCCGTAATACCTGTGTGGCCTTCAGCACCTTCCTTCGTGTCTCCAGGCTTCAAAGAATGGTATTGGAGGTTTGATGACCCCCATGGGCCTCTCTAGCTTTGAGATGGTATGCTTCAGTGATCCTCGGCACCGGGAAATATGACCTCTGTCCTTGGCATCCAGACATTCTCCGAGAAGTCTTCTCCCTGCACGCAGACTCGTGAATCAGGCAGAATCATAATTGACTGAGTCTCCCTCTTTATCTGTGGGGTGAGTGATGGGACGCTCTGAGTATTCCTGGCCTTGGGAAATTGGCCTCGAATGGTCTGGCTGCGTGCAGGGCTCTCAGAGCACTGTCCCGAGGGTCAGATGCCAGAACACAGACGGAGCCATGTTTCCTAGTGAGCAGGGTGACTGGTTGTTGAGAGGTGACACAGCTATTTGACTTCCTCCTCTCGGAAGCCCGGGTCGTTAAAAGGCTCGGGCTCGTTCACATCAGGCGCTTGACCCACTCTCTCCCTCTGTCCCTTCTCTTCTGTCTCACTCACTGTGGTGCCTTCACTTGATCCAGACCCTTGTGATTGGTTGGGCAGTGTGATCCCAGCTCCACTCACATCTCCCTGGCCCAGTAGGAAGCCCATGTGCTCCCCAGTGGCTTCCTGCATGTCTGTGCCTGGTGGACCCTGCAAGGTTGGGGAGTTATGAGTTTCATCCAATGATGGGTAAGGGGGTGAGTTAATCCTGACCCCCAGGCCCCATTTCTTGCCCCCGAGTGGGATAACCCGGAGGTGTATTCTGTATAGTCTCAACTGGTCTTCAGCTGGATTGGGGCTAAGTTGACCCTCTTGGCGCCTCTCTCTCTTTTTTTTTTTTTTTTTAAAGATTTTATTTATTTATTTGTCAGAGAGAAAGCGAGCGAGATCGAGCACAGGCAGACAGAGTGGAAGGCAGAGTCAGAGGGAGAAGCAGGCTCCCTGCAGAGCAAGGAGCCCGATGTGGGACTTGATCCCAGGACGCTGGGATCATGACCTGAGCCGAAGGCAGCTGCTTAGCC